>NC_061534.1:16597500-16762500 GCF_022379125.1 Scophthalmus maximus
TCTTTCCTTCCAGGCAAAAATCCAGCGGTTCATTATGAAACCACTGAAGAAGCAGAAGAAGAAGAAGAAGAAGAAGAAGAAGAAGAAGAAGGAGGAGGAAAAATCATATGCTGTCCCCTCAGGGGAAATGAATGCTTTGGCTAAAAATAATCCAAATTTCTCAATCACACTCTGTCCTATTGCACCATAATGCAAGAGCTTTAGAAGTAAAAAGGCGAGGAGAAATTAACACAAAGAAATAGGTCGCCATTGCAAACTGGCTAAACGTGTTTGCCCCCCCCCCCCCCATCCCCACCCCCACTGCCTTCTCCCTCCTCTTCCTCCACCGGCGCCTGCCTTTAAAAAGGGAATTAATCCTTCTGTGATCTGTGATTTTGCTTTTGCTTTCCCTTCCCTCTTCATTTTGGTGCAACATAAACACCTCATCCTTGCCCCAGAGGGATGCTATATAGCGTGTGCGCACGGTTCACGAGGCGGTAGATATTAAGTGGGAAATGAAACCGTCTTTGCTTGCTCTCTCATCCCCTTAGTCGAGATGAGTAAATAAGGAATGGTTTCAATTAGGCTGTGGGAACACACCCGCTGGCGACTGGAGTTGGCTTAAATCGCTGTGTGAGCTGGTATTAATTTTATCCAGAGGCCTTTAAATACACAGGCTCTACATTTATTTATCAAACCAATTTTTATTTGTCATGCTGCCCCCGGAGCAAAATGTTGCCCAGTCGCTAAGTTTAAAAAAAAAAAAAAAACAATCTCTTGTTGTCGTAAAGATGTTTACTCTACCCTTAAATCGTGTTATCCAAGGAGAATCGCTTTGTTCGCGCAGATGAAAGCAAATCAGCTGCCGCATAACTGCTGCATGTGAGTGTCAGTGCTGATGTTTTATACTGCACATATTAGGGCCTCTGAAGGTAAACCTTATACGGCACACTGGCAGCCAATTACTTCACTTTGACTTTTTGTTTACCCGGGAAGGAAATTCTTGCACATATCAACAGGAGAGCCCCAAACTCACAGGAACAAATCACTTCATGACAAGTAATGAGAAGAAGAAGAAAAAAAAACGGGGCCTTCTGGCTGACAACTAACAAATTGGTTTTCTGGAAAATAGTGTAAGTGAAGAGCCATCAAACAGACAACACCACTAAACACTGCAGGAAGCCGAGGTGGGGGCCATGTATGAAATAATGTATGAAGAGGGAGTGATCAGTTGCTCACTGTTTGTGCTGGGAAACATGGCTGAGATGAACTTTTGTATCTGTGTGAGTATCAAGATGTTTAGATCAAAGCAGATTTACAGCGCTCACCTGAGCAGGACAGACAGGAGGAGGCAAACACTAGCGACATTTGAGATATTTTAATCTGCAGTGTTTTTTCATGTATTTATTACTAAGGTGGAGGCAGGGTTTTGTTTTTCCATGTGTGTGTGTTGGTGTGTGTGTGTTGTGTGTGTTGTGTGTGTTGTGTGCGTGTGCAAAATCACTCAACAAGTCATAGACGGATTTTCACCAAACTCAACGGTAATATTACTTGGGATGGCATCTCCTAATGATTAACTTTTGGAGAGGTTTGGTCAAAGGTCAAGGGCAAGGTCAACAAAAATATGCTTGTAAAAAAGGGCTAGCGAGGTCGTCGGAAGCATATATTGATCAGAAAATTATTCCCATCATGTGATGTCATGTGATGAGTGACATCGTGGAGAAGCCAGAAAATTAAGTCATGCATAATTTAAAATTAATTTTTTTTCAGGTATCTGTTAATCCAATAGGACTATAAGCATGACCTAAAGCTGCTAGATGTAAAAAAAAATATTATGATCATATGGTAGGAATGATGACATCACTATGAAGTCTGAAAATGACCTCATACTGTCGTGTATTAACATATTAAGTTTTGCAACCAATAACATTATACAACCGGCTGTTCTGGGGCTTTCTATCATATTGCTTGATCTTCATCAGAAGAACATCAGTGAAGTTTCAAAGGCCAAGAGTAAACCTTAGCTTTTACAATGAGCCAGCGTGGATGAGCTAAAAAAAAAAAAAAGAGAGAGAAGACTCCTCGAGTAAATGTAAATATAGTGTTTCTAAAATAAAGTAAAACCAAGATGATAAATGCAAAAGAATAAAGTAACTTATATAAAACAAAAAAGCAGTAAAGTCCTTAAAATCCTGTAGAAAAACTTTTAAACTGTGTGAACGGACCGTGGTTGTGTGTATGCTCAAAGACGGAGATGAGGAGGAAAGAGTGTGAACGAGCCTGTCTTAACATTCATTTCAGAGTGAAGATGTAAACATGCAGTTTTAATATGCATGCATGAGAGAGTTCATCTGAGGAGCAGAATAAATAATAAACACCCGTTCCGTTAATTTCTCTGATGCGGACCTTCCACACATATTTAACTCCACTCATCACTTGGAAGCAGACATGGCCCTCATTTCACGTGCCCCATTTCTGGATAAAATCCAGAGATGATTCAATAGACCTTTATTTACACTAACAACTCTGATCGCATCTGTCTGTGTTTTCCTGCCCCTGCAAGTAATTAGATCTGCAAACAGTCCAGTCCAGGTGGTGGAAACGATACTAGAGCTCTTTGCCAATCACACAGAGTGACAGAATAGAAAGAAGAAGGAGGAGGAGAAGGAAAGGGAGGACAGATACTGGGGACAAAAAGCTCAAGAAAGAGGAGGACAAGAAGATTAACCATGAGGAGGAGATAAAGTAGAGGTTGATGACCTCAAGATCTGGAACTCAGGATATGCTCTCATTGACATATTAAAACAGGAAATTGGGTTCAGATAATCCGTGTTTTAATTATTTTAGTGATGTCATCACCTGCCGAGACCCCGGACGTGGCTTCTGCTACTACGAGCTTTTAAATGTTTCCAACATATGGCTAATATGGAACTTATCACTTAAACTTCTTCCAATGCGTCTTCAAAATACAGAATAGACAATCCAAGAAGTCCAGTTAGAGACCAATGCATGAGTGTGAAAACGCCATAACACTGCATATGCTTTGAAATACTTTGAGCAGGGCCGGCGCAAGGAATAAGCAAACTTAGCGGCTGCTATAGGGCCCCCTGGCCAACCAGGGTATCCCCATGCCCAATGTAACTATTGGCACGATACAACCATATTCAGTCCGACAGTTGATGGAAAAGGCAGTAGCCTATAAAGTTAAAGATAAAGGCAATGTCCCAAAAAAAGGACATGCATGACCGTAAACGTTCACGAGCTAGATAGCCGTCGAACAAGCCTTCGGTTCAGTCAAGGTATATTCAGCTATGTTAGCTAGCTAAACATTAGCTGAGAAAATATAACGACAGCTAGATTCCACTCAGTGACGTATCACTCTGAATAATAAAGACAGCTACACAGCTACAACTAATTAAATTATCGATGGGTGTGTTAGATTTACAGAAGAGGTGCAAACAATCAAGCATTGACTATAGTACTAGTGGCGTTGGGTGGGCCCAAATCCAATTCTGCTTAGGGCACAATTGTAAAAACTGCAGAAAGTTCCCATTTTGTGGCAACAGTCATGATGTAAATGGTAGAAATACAGTGTTTGCATGTTTCATTGGCCTCTGCAGCACCTTGCCAGATGACATTGTGTTGTGGTCCAGCACAGTGGCCTTACACTTCCAATCTGAAAATGAACTGACCAAGTGTAAATTAATTTAGATGTAAATCTGGGTAAAGCCAGGGACATTATTGGCAGCCCATCACTCTGTAAGTGACTTTCCACTCACCACGCATTGACATTGCTGCCCCGCAGGTGTACGTGACTTAAAGAGAGAGATTCTTTCTCATCGTTTCAACATCTCAAAATCCCTTCCTGTCGTCTGAGCAATCACATTGTCTCTAATACTTCTTGATAATTTACTTGTGAGCTTGCTGGTCTGCCCAATAAACAGCATGACACAGGCAAAATGAAGGCTTTGTGACTGTAAAGCTGCCAGTTGGAATCCTTCAAAAAGACATTAAATAGAAACATGTTTCACCGTCTCAAAAAAAAACGTGTGCCCTTGAGCAGGGCATGAAAGCCCTTGTGTTGAATAGGCAGCACAGTGAGACGCCGTCTATGCTCGCAACGCTTCCCATGAATAATAAAAGAAACGGGATCCCTCAACTTTGAATTGAAATCCTGCCTCTGACACGGGCTCACTTCCCCTTTTAAATCCATCTGCCTTGTAAGCACCTCTGAGCTGCAGCCTGCTGCATTTCCATCACTCAACACATTTAAAAAATAAATGGGTAAATATGAAATTAATAAGCAGAAAGATTGGAGCGCAGAGGCTCTGCACACACGCAGGCACGTGCCATGCACCACCCCCGGGAGAATTGGCTCGGCCACATTTGCATGGGGGAGAAAAAAGCCGGGCATATCATTATCCAGCCACTGCAAGTGATGTTTGATCCTGCTGATCCTGGCGGCCACATCTCTCAGTCTGTGATATTGCCTCATCTCACCGTGATGAGAGAATTGTTTGTTTCTGCTTATAGTAATAGCTCAATTAGCCACTGATGTGTTCGTACTGCTGCACAGCATCTTAGAGGACAGGGTGGATTTATTTTCTTTCAGATGAAGTTGAGACAGTGCTGCTGTGCCACCTTATGGGGGGGGGGGGATTTATTTCTGGTACGACACAGCAGAACCCTCAGTACCTGACTGCACAGTGTTATAACAAGTAGACTTAATCAAGTGCTGAATGATTAAGTGGTACATCTGTGTTTTGCTTTTGAAACTGGCTATAATGAGAACTAAATAACAGGGGATCACATGACTTCTTGTACGTGAAATGACCAGACAGTGCAGGTCGCATCAGCTTTACGGTGTGTTTTGTACTTTTTCCACTTCAATGTAGATATTTCCCCCGGCTTTTAAAAAAAAAAAATTATGTCCACACAACCTTTGTTTTACAAAATATCTCCATCCAGACAAGAACACAAAAATGACTACAAACGCTCAAACAAGCATGCCAGGGCAATAGGTGGCGGTAAAGTTTAGATCAATGATACATGAAATAAGCTAGAAGAACATTTGGAGCATGTTTGGAGTTCTTACCCTTGCGTTCCATTATACCTCCGACTCGGAACTCCGACTCGGAGGGGCGTTCCAGTTGCAATTTCCCGCTCGGAGGTCGTAATTCCGAGCTTCTAAATTATACTGGAACGATAAACCCAACCAGCATTATTCTCCTTTGACAGAAGTAACTTCTTTTAACATCTGTTTCATCACCTTAATTTATCCAACATCAGTAATATTGAGCGAGGCGGACTCCTTTGAATGCTGCTAATGTGGTGCAGTGATGCTACATTTAGTTGCAAACTTGTAGCAACGTGAACTAAATGTAGAGAAACGGGTACATAGCCATTGTTGTTGTTGTTCTTGGCACATGTCCATTTCACAGAGCAACAGTGGGCCTGTGAAGCCATCGTTTCCCAAACGCTGAACCAAGAGACTTTTAAAATCTGTGTGTGTGAATGAGAGGCCCTAATGTAGAAGAACATTTTTTCCTTTAGCAATATATCCGTATTAGTATGTGGACACGGTGTTAGTGTCTTTCAGCTAATTGTTAAGGTTTAGTTCATCCACGTTTTGGGCCACTGCTGATCAGCTCCAAACATCAGACAGTCACTGGCGGACGTAGTGGCAGATTTAGCACCTAAATGGCAGATCATTCGCTCAGGAGTCGAGACCGAGAGATAGAAAAGCAAAGATAGATGCCCAGAAAGATAAAATTAACAATGAAGTGGCTCCATTTCTCCTTGATATGTAAGTCACAGGTCGTAGGTTAAAGAGATTGATACATCGTCATATATCTCCACAGGCTAGAAGAGCGGAATAAGTAGCCAAACACACAAAACCAATGCTCCAAAGGCCCAGTGATCAAAAACCGGCTTGTACTGGCTGGAGACCGAACAACATGTGAAAAAATCCGACACGGACAAGCCTTTTCCAAACCTGTGCACCCTCATAAAGTCTTGCTAAAAGCAATGCAACATGAACATAAAGCAATTGGCCTTTTTGAACCGAAAGCGCCACGCTACTATTCTCTCTATGAAGTAGTCATACCGTTATTCAGTGTCCAATTAAGGTGGCCTTAGTCTCCTCAGGAGCTCTCCACTTCTGTGAGGACCACCTGCAGAATCCTCGCTCAGACTCAGCAGCCTGCCTCGAGTCATTAGCCTTGATACAGGCTCAAAATGGAAATGCCAGTAACTCCCCTGTCCTTTTTTTCCTCTCTCCTCTCCCTCAGCTCTCATTTCTCTCACCCCTCTGCCACAGGAGGGGGGGGGGGGGGGGGGCGCTCTCTGCTTGGCTCCTCTGCACATTTACCCTTTTTATTTTTCCTCTTTTTACCTGCTTCTTACAGGGAATCTACCCCCGCCTTCTCCTTTACTGCTCCTCTGCCAGCGCCTGCCCCCTTAAAACCCCCTCCATCCATTTTCTACACTGTGTTGAGGTGTGGGCAAAAATATTTGAAGGGTCTCTTCTGCTCTTAACCTCTTTATCTGCCTTTACATGTGAGTATTTGTTCCGTATTTGTGTATCCTCTCCTTAGCGTCAAGACATCAGGGCAAGCCGGGCCAAAGTATCAGTGGTATGATAGTGAACTGAAAAAAACTGAGTAAGCAAAAGACCACCAGTTGGTCAACAGTTGACCAGTGCAAGCAAAAACCAAAAGTTACTGTACCTTTTTCAAAAAAATGTCCCCAATTTCCCCTAAAAATTTTTTTGTGAGGCTGTACAAACAAGAACCCTGCTTCTTCATGCAAAATGCAGTAAGGAGCAAGATGGTGACCAACAGTGGCTGGTGCGACAAAAATTCCAGGTGTGCTACTGTAGCACGGGTACGAAAATGCCAGGCACATGGTTTTAAAAGGATTCACTTGTCTCTTAATTATTCATGGCCATGATTTGGGTGTAATATGCAATGAACCAGGTGCACTTGCAACTCGGTGGCTTGATATTAGAATAGCGGGTTTGAATAGGGTAGTTATAAAAAAGGCTTCTCTGCAGAGGAAACAGATCTGCTGGTGCACAACGTGATAGCACTTAAGCAGAACATCTGTGTGCGTGACAAGCAGAATGGATGCGTGTTGTGCACCCGCCTATGTAAACGGGTATTTCTATCTTGATAATGCGTTCATAAAACAACATTGAAATATTGCGCCATTGACTTCCGGCAAGTTTTCTGTTGGTGAGAAGTGCAATCGTTCTCTGATGCCTCAAATAGCAATGTGCCAACAATGTGCCTGATCAAACTTTGTTAATATGGCACGTTGAATTGCATTTCATTTGTTCACAAAGTGCTTTACAGGTGATTGACAAAACATAGGATGTTAAAAGTGAATTAAAAACTCCAATTAATAGTCTAATGCATACCACAACAGTCAATATTTAAAGAGACAATAAAAGAAAGGTGGTTGAGATAATAAAATATAGATAAAAACAAGAATTGATAAAATACTACACAAGATAAATTACGATAAGATAGTAAAAGGTCAATAAAGTTATGAATGATAAAATAAAGAATAATGATCAACTAATCAATTTTTAGTGAAACAAAATAGGTTGAAATAAATAATAATAAAAAGTATATAAAAATAATTTAAAAAAAACATAAAATTGTAGAACACTAACGCCTAAAAGCCAGATTTGGTGGCTTTTTAATTTACGTTTAAAAATCCCCTTGTTGCACTTGGCACCACTTGGGTTTACTGTACATCACATCCCTGCAGGGTGCGAACCGTATCGACCCCTCCGGCTTCTCTGCTCTCTGTGTGAGAAGCGGTCAGGACACCGACTGTGTGAGCCGATCCGTGTCTCTCCCGCTCCCTCCCTCCATCCACCCATCCATCCATCTCTCCACCTCTCTCTCCCTCTCTCTCTGAGGTCCAGGATCGCGTCATTAGCAGTCGGGACTCAGAGTGCAGCTCTGGGTGGAGCCCCGGGGCCAGAGCTTTGTGCCTTAATTACCCACCAAATGAGTCACTGGGAAAGTCACTGGGCCTGCTGGTGCCTTCCTCTCTCTCTGTCTCTCACACACACACACACACACACACACACACACACACACACACACACACACACACACACTTCGCTTCATTCCCCTTTGACTTAAATGCTTAATCACTCATTCGCTCAGTGGCACACTTTCATACACTTGCATTATTTTTTTTTTACATCCACCTAATGACTGCTGTTGTGCTCGCTCGCCTGCTCACTCTCTCTCTCCCTGATTTACACAAACATGTTTTTATTCAGTTGCTTGTCTGGTCCCTCAGACGACATCCGCACTAAGCCCGCTGAGTCTGAACGCCTCTTAGGTGTAAAAACAGTATCTTTTTTTCACCGTTGTTTTCATGAACATCTCCGTCCACACTGAAACACAGTCACTGTGGCAGAACGGCGGAATCTGTTCCTCTGCCTCCCCTTCCACTTGGCAAATAACAAACCTTTGCGTCACGTCCAACATATGGTAAAAGAGCTGGGCAGACTTGGATGAGTCTTGGCTGAATATAGCTCTGTTCTATCCCATCATGCTCTCTGTGATCACTTAAGCTGTGTTTGACTGCAGCCAAATCACAGTATAGCTTTTGTTCTCATGTACGTGTACATGTGTTTCTGTTTCTGTTGTCAGACTGTGGAAAAAAGAATCAGCTCAAAACACGTGTTCTGATCGCGGTTCATGTTTCTTTTTCAAGCAAAACACTATTATACAATCAATCTCATTATCATAAAGTCGTCAAAATGAACACACACAGAGGTTAATAACTCCTCCATTAAGATAGACTACATCTGTGTTTACAACGAATGATCACGGAAATCGTTTGAGGTAACTAAAAGTCTTTTTGACAATTCTGTCACATAGCCCCAGACTGTTTTCCCTGAAAATGAGATGCACCATACCCACAAACCAAATACTCTGCATTTGAGTGCAGCCATTGGAATGAATTTATATTATATTACAGAGGACAATTTCTTGTGTCCACACACACACACACACACACACGCACTGACTCCCTGTGCCTTCACACCTCCTGCGCTCTCTCGCCTCACATTCTCACAGAAACACTAAGACTGATGGGATCACATCTGTGTGTAGCGCAGAACAGTCTGCTCCTGTTCACGTCGCAGATGCTGCGAGCGAACATGATGACACTTGCTATGCCGTCTACGTAGGACCGGACCGCCGCCAGGGGTCGAACCCAACTGCAGTGAAACGCCTTTATTAAAACCAGTTGAACCGTGAATGTTAAACAGAAAACCAACAAAGCCGAATTAGGTTTTCCAAGTAGTATTGCTTTTCATATGACTCAGAGGGAATCATTGCCAGAAGGAAAATAATTCAAAATTATTCATATTTGAAGTGAAAATACATTAGGGCCACTTATTTCTACCATAAGACTTAAAAGTTTTACTGCTTACAAATCTTTACTGCTCTTCTGCCGGGAGGATTTCGAGGACAGGTATCAAGAGGAACAATTGAGGAGGAAAATGGTAACTAGAAAACTGATGGACCATCTGCCCCGAGGTAAAAATTCTAAAAGCAAAATCCGGACCAGAGGAGCGAGGAAAATCCAGCACGGTAAACATATGAGACATGCTTTTTCGCTCCTTCAGCAACTCCCGTTAAGATGCCCTTGAGCAAGGTCCTTAATGGCCGACTGCTTCCATGGAGCTGCCGACTGGCACTGGACTGCGGTTGTGCTGGGAAGCTCCAGTAGGCCTTAAAGTCCGTAACTGAGTGAGTATGAAGGACAGCTACTGAGGGAGACCACACAGCAAAGCTTTTGTGGGGAGATAAAGATAAAAACAAATAGCCTTGATGGCCGGCTAAATGCTAATGCAATTGCCTTTTCTTTGTCTAGACAGAGCAATCGAGGCTGCTGGGGGAAAACTTGCAAATACATATGCGCCTCTCAATCTGTGTCCAGCGCTCGTGGTGGAAGCTTTTACTGGAGACGGGGAGAAAAACAGGTCAGAGTCATCTACTGGTCCCCTCGCCAAACGACCAGAACGCTGTATTTTGAAGGCCGCATGGCTGAATGAAAAGGCGCCAGATGTCTTGATGGGGGGGGGAAACTACCTGTAAGTTGTTCAGCCAGTAAAAAAAGTTTTATATATAAACAAGAAAGAGAGAGGGTCTGAATCTTTTTCCCTCTGTGTCAGCCTCCCTCTCCCTTTCTCTGAGGAATTAAAGAACTGTATATGCCTCTATCACCAGTCCTCAGGCTGACAGGATGCCCCCAGAGTGCGCTTCGTCCGCTCGACGCCACTTCCTCCACTGACGGCCCCCAGTTGCCTGGAGACGCGCGCTTGAGAGACAAGCTGTGGTAAATGAGCAGGTTGTTGATCAAAGCCCACGCCGGCTCCACTGCTGCGTTTTCAAATGTGCCGAGCTCAGGCGCCGCACACCACTCTCACTTCCTCTCGCAAGCTACAAGTTGCTGCCCCCCCCCCCCCACTCTCCCCCCGTACAGTACGCCATGACATTAGCCGCCTGTCAAATATCACAATTGAAGCGCTTTCTGCCGAGACGTGCCAGCGTGATTGTTTTTTTGTTTTTTTGTGCCATTAGCATTGCAAAGGAGTGCAAATTTGAATTTTAAAACACAGTGTTCTGCGATGATTAGGCGTTCTGACAGGCTTGGGATATTTTGGTGGCACCGTGGGTCTGCCATTAGATGCCTTGTGCAGCTGATTATGGTGCATAATTTGCTCTACACACTGACGAATGCCGCCATGGCAAACAACTGCAAAAGATGTTTACTTAAGTTATATGGCAGTTCTATCTAGGTTCTCTAATTCAGTAGACAACCCACAATGCAAAAAGCTTCGACTGTATATAAAATGGACATGGTCACCGGGTCCAGAAAATGAAGTCAATGCCTCAGTGCCTGTAGCCTGTATTCTCTGGAATGACCAGCAGAGGGCTAGCCTGGCGTAGCCAGACTAATACTCAAATGCGTGCTAGTCTGGGCCCTCTGAGTTGGTTTTTGATATCCAAGAGGCGCTACCAACGGCCGCAGACCAAAAATGCCTCCGGACGCAATTGGATAGACCTACAACCAGTGAGAGCAATGGAGAATCATGTAACGTCTGCTGAGCAACACGACAATGTCAACAGACTAGAGCGTGCAGAGAGGAGATGACTGTGATCAATGAATCCACAATGTCTGTGGACAAGTGTTGTCGTTTTTGTGGGGTAATTTGAACATATCGAGTACTTTCATCAAATGCTCATTCATCAGCAGCAGCCTTGGTTGTTCACAAAAGTCACTTCTCTCCGCGTCATGGTATAAACCCCCGAGCATTTTCAGATAATCCTTTGTGGTTAGACCGGCAAGTTTTCTGCCGGAGGAAATCACTTCCCATTGGAGCGGATCCACACCATAGTCTGGCAACAAATGAAATGAGCTCCCAGATTTCGTCTGGGTCCAAGGCTAGCAAAGGGCGACTCACTTGTTGCAAAGCGAAGTCTTTCTATGGAAGTCTATGAGAAAATGACTCTACTTTTCACTTGATATGTAAAGTCAGTCTTCTTCAATACAGCATGATGTTAAGGCATGGATACTATTTGATTGACAGCTAGTTCCGTCAAATGGGTTCAGGTTGCAGTCAACCTACCCCAATTCTATGTCCGGTTGCAATAAAACAACAACATGGTGCTGAAATTTGGCCTCAGAGGGAGCACAAGTACACACACACACACACACACACACACACTTAAGAACACTTTTACACCCAGCCTGAAACCTCTTGACATGCCTGCAGTTCAGCCATCGAAATGTCTGCAGTGAGAGCAGAGCTTTCCCCCTCGATTACCGCCAGAGTCCTGACCGGAGAGGAACCTGACATGTCGCTTCAGATACCCTGCTGGCGGAGAGCTTGTTCAAAATACCTGCCTGGGAGACGCTCTGTGACAGCGTGGAGCGCAGGCGAGCATGCGTGTGATCGGGAGTGTCAAAGGTAGCTCTGGGACATCACCATTTACCGCAGGATGTGTTGTGATCTATATCCAAGGAAACATACTGCAACTTGTTCTTCTATCCTCCGACACGGCAGCAAGACTTTTTCTACAACAGCAGTAGGAATACCTCAACTCCTCTCTGCTTCATTGTTGAGCATGGTTAAAATGGCCACGCGAGTTAAAAAAATGGAAAATACTGTTGTGTTTGAGCCATGGATGTAGTCACCGGGTCCGGAGATTAATCAAACGTACAAGTGCCTGAAGCCTATGCTCACTAGAATCACTGGTTGCAAAAGTATGTCAGCTTCTATAGAATTCTATGAGAAAATGACTCTTACTTCTGGTTTTAAAAAAACAACATGGCGCTGGTCAGAATGCCATTTTCTATTTTATTTCCATCAAATTGCCAGACATTTTGATGGGAAAACATCATAGTTGCACACTGTACATACTATGTTTGCAGTGAGCAAAAAAATATAAAGCAGCAATAATGTGAAAGCCTAAAGTGCAGAGGTTCGGGGCTTGGGGGGAGAGTGTTTACTAGTCATCGAACAGATCGGCTCAAAAGCTCCATGTATCATCTCCAGTATCACAGTAAATATGTTTCTCTTTTCATTAAGACTCCACCAACCATTAGCCAGTCTGTTCCACACTTACAAGATGAGGCGGCTGCCTAAAAATAACAACAAAGTGTGAAGTGGTTCCAGGCTTTGCAAATTGCTCTTGACTGTGAAACTGTGCATGGGACTCTGGTGACCTGTTTGTTGCAGAGCGAGGCAGTTTAAATTTGGGATCTGGGCCTGTTCTGCCTGGAGTCTCAACAATCCCAAGAATAAACTTGGGATTATCTTCTTTTATTCCACTTCTGCCAGCTTTCAGAGGGTTTGAGGTTGTCTCCGTTATTCCACCGATGCCTCCGTTACTATTTATTTCCTGTTGTGCTCATAGCCTATATTTATATATATGAATACATTTCTTTGCTATCATAGACTTGTCAAAAGGAAAAAATGGTGATGGTTGACGTCAAGGCTCCAATTCCTCTTAATTAACCAATGTTCCTCATTTCCCTGGAGCTAAACCACTAAGGCTAAAAGAAGTTCATTTCAGCCTTGCAAACTGACAACACAATACACCACCTAATCCTAATTCAGATTTTGTGCTGGAGGAATATGGATGGATGGTTTTCCACAATTGAGAGTTTCACTGGGCTGCACTGGAGGGCCATGGGAAACCAGAGACCGAGCGTATGCTAATAACAACACGGGGCTAATCCATCACCCGGCCTCTTCAGGAGTAATTAAGTTAAATTATAAACGCCCCCGCCACACCCGCACCTTAATCTTCCTCCAGATGGGGGCCCCGCTGAGCAACAGGTGTTCCCTCCTCCTAAGAAAAACACATCCCACCGCTGTCATCCGAGTCCCGGGAAACAATGGCAGACCCAAAGAGCCAGACAGCCGAGTAAAATATGAGACGGATGTGTAATTATGACAAGGTGCGAGGACGTGTGCGATATATATTTCATAATTAACCACCTACGGTGCCTCTGAGACACCTGCCTCTGCCTTTTGTCTATGACTGTAACAACAGACCGACAAAAGAGAGGCACACAAATGGCTGCCTCGAATTTTCGTGGTCCACAAAGTTCAAGTCATTTTGTACATGTGAAAACAAAGCCCCCCCCCCCACCGAAAAAAATAGCAGCACCTGCAAATTGGTTTGTAAACCATTCTTAAAAATAACTTATTTATTATTTTTGATTTGATTTTTTATTGTTTTTATTATTGGTTGTGTTTAGTGCAAATTGCTAGTTATGGAGATTTTCGTGAAACAAGAAACATCTTACAGGGTCGTGTGGATACATATCTGAAAGCTTTTTTTCATTTTGTCATTTTGTGGTGAAAATCATAGCTCTGGTATAAGTGCATATAGGCGACCGGTGCTCTCTAATTCCACAGCAGGTGACAGCTTCTGCACAGTGTTTACACTTATCATCGCGCAGTCTAAAGTCATCCTAATCAGGGGGCTATCGCCATCCGTCACAGAGGAAAAGACAATTATATATCCGTGTAGCAGTCGGAGACAGTGAGGTCTTGATTGTTTCTTCCATGACGGCAGATTCATCACGTCGACAAATCACCCTCTGCATCTCGCGTTGGCGTTAGTGCAATCAAAGTGTAATGTGCAAGCAAATTGACCCCAATCAGCATCCTATTTTTGAATGCCACCCTTCGCTTTTGCACGATGGGTTAGAAACACAAGCAGGTATGAAGTGTCTCCGTTTCCGGCGATGGCTCCGGGTAAATTGTTGGTCCGTGCTTGCGGGGAAAGAAATTAAAGGTCAGCGAGGCCACTGTTATACACGGCTATAGCTGAAGAAAGACTGGCAGTGCTGTCTGACGATGCTGCTCTCATCGGCCGAGATAGTTCAGCTTTCCACTCAACAAACATTTTCCATGAACTTCTCACCCAATTTTATCCATCGCAACAGCTGCATTTTTCACTTATTGATGCCGTGGGCCTCGCTGGAGAGCCGATTTCTGAGGAAGGACGATCCAGCAAGGGGGCGGTGCAGCAGAACGAGCCGCGCCGCTTCTGCCAGGTCATTCTAATGAGCGGAAACTTCAAATATGCTTTTTGATAAAAAAAAATCCCGGCTTCCAACTAACTCGGCCGCTGAGGAGAACTCAAACATCTTCAGATGGTTTCGCAAGGTCTCAGTGGGAGCTGGTTAATGGCAGTGGGAATTGTTTTGGCACAAGGAGGAAGACAACCACAACTGTCTGCGAAAGGACATTTTGGATTTCTTTAAATCACTCGTTCTTTGGTGTCTGATCTATGCATGAGAGCCAAGACTCATAGGAACATATGAAGATAAGGTTAAAAGAAGAACAAGATCATTTCGAAAGAGGATGGGAATTCTGCTGTTTCAGATCAACGCTAGATTTATTTCACCCACTGTATTTAACATTTATTTATCTCTATTTTCATCTCTGTTTTAGAGATGTAGAGACGACCACGACATCGCGTCGTCACAACTCATATTCTTCAAGCTTCTGCGGGCCTCATATGAGCAAAACTTTTGGTTTTTTTTACACCTATTTTGACAAAATGATTGGTGGAAGTCTAAAAAAAGCAAACTATTAGTATCCTGATTCATCATTGCTTACAAAGCTGTTTTCTTTTTGAGATCAAAAAGATTTTCTTCTTTTTGGCGGGGGTCAATTTGAGGTAAGCAGCAATCCGCGGCATTTTTCAACAAATATCAAACACTTGATTGAAACCAGTGTGTAATGTGATTTGAAGGACACACGGCTTTACCGGAGGAGCAGTTTATAACTTTGAACAGTGGCTATGCCGCTTTCTGTATAAAGATGACAAATCAGAGATCATAGTTATTCACAGTATTCACATCATCTTCTTCCCATCAAGCAAACGCATGGACATGCTGAGAGTGCACTTTGTAATGTCATTGTGCAAATGCTCATGACTCGGTTTTCAGTTCGGCTGAGCGATCACATACGAGCTGAGGAAATTATCTGACCTCTTGAGCTCATGATATCATTTCACAACCCCCCGAAGAAACGTCAAGTGTGCATTTCCCTAAAGCTGAAATGAAGCCTGTTTAACTTTCACGTCGCCAATATCCGAGTTTGCATGAATCTCATTTGAAATACTTGTTTTTTTCTGCTAACTGACAAATGAGGCCTGATGTTGAACCTGCATTTTTTTTTTTTTTTTTTTTAAGTGCAGTAACCCGCCATACTCGGCAGGAAAGCGAGGTCAAGGCTGAGGTCACTTCCTGCACATTCTGCTTGTGTGGCCTCACAGACTTCATAGGCGAGTGGCGAACAATAGCTGTGGCGGCGTGAAAGATTCCTCGGGTTCTCCCCACAAACACATAAATACATTTGTTCCTCTTTGGGAGGCGCTATCGGGGCCTGGGTGGAGGCAGACGGAGGTGTTTTGTTAAATTTAGATTGTTTGCGCCTCTGCTGTGGGGACCCTGATTGCATTTCAACACAATCAATACTGGCATATTGGATCTGAGTGAGAGGGCAATAAGAGCCAATAAAGCTTTGAGGGGGCCGCTCAGGCGTATATTGTCTGTCAGGCGGGCTGGAAAACGGCGGTGGCCCCCGTTTCCAGGAGGCAGCGGGCAGACAGGCGGGATAAAAACACAGCAGTGTTCGAACACGACTAAACACAAGATGAACCGACAAAGACGCAGGGGGTTTGAAACTAAACTAGACGTCACCCAACTCCATGTGTTCTTACACAACCACACACAGTCTCCCTTCATTTCCTGTCTCTTCGAGACACTCATACCCACTTACTCATCTAATGACGCACGCAGGTTCTCCACCCACATGCAGAATGCGTACCTCAAAAATAAAACCCAGAGAGCCTCGGGACACGTTCTTTTTGCCAAAGCACTGGGATGGATGATAGCGCGGCCGTTTGTGAAACGCAGTCAATACTGGAATCTCAGATTCAGGGTTTTTCAGATGAAAAGATTTACCAAACTCCAAAAATGTGGTCGCGAACCTGCTTTCATTTCTAGTCTTTCCGTCGGCTCCCTGATCTTTCGACCTTCCATCTCATTCTCCTAACCTCTCATCTCACACAAATAAGGGCTGGAGGCCGGCTGAGAAACGTGTAACACTCTCATTGTGCCGGCCTGAACAACCTGAATCAAATCATGAGGCGAATATTCATCCGAGCGAGGGGGAATTGCATTTGCTGCAACACCATACACACACACACACACACACACACACACACACACACACACACACACACAAGCTGGAAACTGAGTTCAGTTAGCTGCAATAACAAAGCCTTCAGACACAGGAAATACTCGGCACAGAATACGAAACATTACGAGGAGAGCTAATCTTAAACATGCCGCTGAGCAAGGGCCGGAGGAGGGGGAGGGAGAAGGAGGAAGGAACCGAGGAGAACTCTGCGTTTCCTGTTGCTGAAAAACTTTTGTCAGCAGACGCAGCCGTTTGAAGCTCAACGAATGGAACCCGCTGAGCTCTGCCCCTGTCACGCGACCAAACTGCTGCCCCGACATCTTCGTCTCCGCAAAACGACGCCTTGGCATTTCGCTGCCCGAGCGGCTCGACAACAATGCAAGTGGCACCCACTTAGTGTGCCACTGACTGCGGATGGGGGCAGGAGCAAGGAGCAGCGGCACAAAACTGTGCCGTCAGCGCTGGACGGCAGCTGATGCATATTTCATGCACGCGTCTCGAAGATTCCACAAATTGAGCAGTAATCACACTGAATACCGTCATCAGGAGCACTCCGGGAGCAGTGACGGGCCCATTTCCGAAAGGAGGTCCGGGAATGTTAATTCAGTATTTTCCGATACGTGATCACCACTGGCGCCGTTTTGGATTTCTCCGAAGCGCGCTTCACTCGTTCAAACTCACCGTGGCCCGCATCTAATTCACAATCGTGTTTTGATTGGAGCCGCGGCAGCCACACCCTGGGCATCGGGGATATAATGGAAATGTAATGTAAAAACCAGATGACCGTGAATTCAGTCTTCAATGTCATTCTCCCCTTCAATAACCGCGATTCATTTCCACCTCTCGCGCCGTGGAGCCAGGGGATAAACCCGGGCTCCCCCGCCATTCAAGGACTAATCTCCCCTCAGAAAGCCACTCCGGGCGCGTGGCGTTCCTGCTGACCTCTCCTGCAGCTAAGACTTATATCTGAGTGAAAAGAAAGGGGCGGGGGGGGGGGGGATGCTCCTGCGTGTCACTCACCTGCTGCCATTTCTACAGCTCATATTAACAAGGGGACTTGGGGCTCTGGGGGTTTTGCATATAAATGATGTGTCTAGCTCCCAAGATGATATCAAGCGGTGTATGTCTGGGTCTGTGTGTGTGTGTGTGTGTGTGTGTGTGTGTGTGTGTGTGTGTGTGTGTGTGTGAGTGTGTGTAGACCTCACAAGTCTACTCACCGGCTTTGATTTCAAGGGCGACAACTGTATATTTCCAGCATTCCCAACATGCCTGCAGAGAAGACGCGGCGCACTGAGCATGTTTGAACCTTTTTCATTCCTCCTCACATTTTTTTACATTTCAAAAATCGCATTTTGGGAAATAAGATTTGTGCCACACGTCCCACGAGTCTGCTGCGCTTTGTGTTCACAGTTCTCCACGCCATCCAACGTGACGAGGCGCTTTTTCTCCGTTCCCTGTGGGGTCATGATCTCAATATCAAACAGACTCTCCGTTTTGTTTCTGTGCAGCTCTTTCAGAGGAGAACGACTATAGTCGCAGACTGACCAAGAAGCTGAGCTCAACCTCATCGGTGGGCTAATCCGGATATTTAGTGCGGAGGAGGTTTATTACCTACAGTTTTCCTACGACTTACTCTTCCTTTCACCACTCCCTCTGCAGTACAAGGTGATATTTCTGTACAGTCGGTGCCTGCGAGGCCATTGGGGTGGCATTTGCGAAGAGCTATGATCTTACATTGTAGCAAAAATTTTTACAAACATTATTCACAGGAGTGCAGTAGTCCGAGCGAAGACAAATCAACAACACCGAGGGCACAATGTCGTTCCCAAGAAGAGAGATAAAGGGGAGGCAAAAACTCCCCAACATTCTGGTGCCGGACAGGTTTCTGCAATCAAGAGAAACACTGCTACAAAATACAATGATAATGGTTCTTGAATTAGAAGTTAACAAAATATGACAAGATTGTCAGGTTCAAACTGTGCACTGATTCCACACTCGCAACCATGCAACCTCGATTAAACATTTGACAGGCTTCCTGTTGAAAATGGCCAGAAACGTGGATCTTTACCTAAACGCTCACACTGTACCTGGCACAAGGTAATTACAGCTATGAGTAAGAAACTTAACCCCTTTAACCCGAAAATCTGCTGACGCAGTGAAATGATTCAGCCACTGGGGAGAACAGGCACACACACACGCGCGCGCGCGCACACACACAGACACACACACACACGCTTGAAGATGAACAACAGAGAAACATAGACAGAGGCGTACTGACCATGACAGAGAGACCGAGCAAGAGAAAACTGATTACAGTAAGTACCAACCCCCAGCATTTCTCACAACGTACTTGAAGATAATAATGACGCCACGGGCCAAAGACACACACACACACACACACACACACACACACACACACACACACACACACACACACACGCAGCTCAACAAAAAGGAGGAACCCGTCCAACCCCCTATCTACGCACCAACTTCCCCCCCTGCCCCGCCTTCATGTCAGGTCCCGTACGAGGGAGGATGGAAGAGCCCGCCTGGCCCGCCGACACCCACGTTCTCCTGGCCCCTTCATCCATCCAGTCCAGTCAGCCTGACAAACTAATGGAGACTAATCAACTGTCAGGCTGAACATGCCGCACACTACATCTCCCGGCTTCCCGTACCATCCCCCTCTCCTCCGCACCCAAACCAACCCCCCCCCCCCCCTTCCACCCACCGCCACCATTACAACTATAACTGTCGAAGAGCAGAAATAACAGAGTGATAGCTATATATAGCTCCTCCCTGGCCTGGAGCACACACACACACACACACACCAACACATAGACAAACACACACACTGCATATCCGGGGAGCACATCATTTTCCCATTTGCTCACCTTCACCTCAATGACCTCCATTATATATTTAGCCTTCATTAATTCCCGCCTCTGCACCTGTAATCTTGACCCGACTTTCACCTGAGCCCCAATGCTGATATCGGGGGTTTTCTAAACAGCTAAATGTTGTCAGATGATGTGACACCCTACTTTGTTAATCCATATGTTTGACACCGTCTTGCTCCTGGTCGAAGGACGGCGCTCGGTGTGTTTACAGGCAGTCAAATAACTTGACTATAATCAGTGTAATCTCAATTCCTTAAGTTTTTGCAGCCGCCCTTTGAACACCTTAACCGGTTGGATTACTCTTTTTCAAAGACTATAACTTCAGTCTGATTTCTTTCTCTTATATCTCTCATATGTATAAATCACATTTCTTTAACATGCCTAGTCTTTCTTTTGGCATCTCAGGGCGGTGGAAAGAGGTGCTGAGCACTGACATACACTATCATCACCTTTTAAATTGATAAGGTGAATATGCTGGTTCACACTTTCTTATCTGGACTAACATTGTCTTTCATTCGGGGTTGTGTCTTTTGTCCACCTGATGTTTTTGGTCTCTACCAACTCCCTAGAAAACATATTTGATTCTTCAGCTTCTAAACGCTCCACTGTGTTCATGTTCACCATGTTTGGCATTGAGCAGCTGGTGAACGCCGTGATTTTAGTGCTTCATCACCCGCTGCGTCTGAAAACTACACTACGAGAGTGGCATGAGTGAACCAGAAGTTTTATGGCGAGCTGAAACTCACCGTGAAGCTCAACAAAGCTGAGTTGAGCTGCAGATTCAGGTGAAAGATCTCTGTAGATTCAGTATCTACTAGTGACCTCGCTTGGTCCCATTGTTTTCACAATCTCTAGAATTAGATTGAAAAATCTAATCTTTGTGATGAATTAAATCTAGATTAAATTGACACATTCCTGATTTAACTTGATTTAACCTAATCCTAGTCTAACCTAATTTAAACTCATTGAACTTGACCTAATTTACCTGATTTAACTTGACCTAAACAAATCCTAGTCCAACCTGATTTAACTTGACCTAAACAAATCCTAGTCCAACCTGATTTAACTTGACCTAACCTTATCCTATACCTAATTTAACCTTATTTAACTTGACCTAACTTAATCTGACCTAATTTAACCTGATTTAATTTGACCTAGAATAATCCCAGTCCGACCAGATTTAATTTGACCTAAACTAAACCTAGTCTAACCTGATTTAACTTGACCTAACCTAATACTCGTCGGACCTAATTTAACCAGATATTATCTAATATCAAAATGAAATCTCAAGAAAGTTTACTCAAACTATTTTAAGGGTGAGTATTTTAAAGTTCAAATGATCTGTCATTGTTAGAAAATCAAGATCTTTACATTTTTCAAACTCAAAAGTACAACAATCACACACACACACAAATATACACACACACTCACACACACACACACACACACACACACACACACAGAAAGAAGCCCCTGAGCCGTTAGCTGAGGTCTCGGCATCTCAGGAAGCAAACGCCTACCTTCCATCTCATAAACACCTCAGACTGAGGAGAGGAAGGAGGGGAGGGGCTTCGGCCGTCTTTTTCTGTTTGTGTGTGTGTGTGCGAGTGTGCATCAGTGGAAGGATGCTATCTTTGCAAAGGGGAACTGATTCATTTCCATATTTTCATGCAGAGCACAGGGAGGCCGCAGATTGTGCTCGACTGTCAGTAACATCTCCATACTGAACTTGTTTACCGCTCACCGGGCTGGTTCAGAGCACGGAGATGCGTCGCGTCATCTCCCCTGCGAAACAAACTGAACCGAGCTGAAACAATAGTTCTGCGCGGATCAGAGCTGTGACGTGGAACAAAAGTGTCCCTCCACTCAGCACGACCGACCTTCACTTTGTGTGCATCCTCCGCTAGCAGACTGGGTACCATACATAATTGATGGCCACCAGCAGGATATTTGGCTTCGGAGTGGGATGAAATATTCCACATCATTAGCACAATGTGAAAGTATTACTGACTAATTGTCAGAAACGAAATTGCAATGACTGCTGCTATACAAGGGAACAAGTGCTAATTAACAGTCCATCATTACAAGAAAGTGCTGATGAAAATCATACTGGGTGCTATTATTCGGTTTACATGAGTGATTTATTTCTTCTGCATCTGAAGCCTTAATGTTTTGGGGTTTTTTACTGGGGATATGCAGGTACAGCATAATGGCATTTTCACAGGGCTGCTAGACAGATTAATCACACTGGAGGTAACGTTATTCTGTGAAATACTACACAGCATAAAGATGCAGTGGTGACGCTCAGGCCCTTGAAAAACTTGTGAGGCACATTACTGCCTTATCATGCAGAGGTATGATGCAGCAAAATAGCAAATGCCATGAGGTATTCATATAAGTTAGACTGTGCATGTGGAAGGGGCAATAATTCAGATTTTTTTTTACTACCCAACAGCGCCAAATGGCTATAATATATCTGCAAAAGGCGGCTGTGGGGATTATTGATCAATAGCAAATATTGCTAGGCAGACTTTTCTAGCTTGGAGCCTTGTAGACAGAAACAAATTATGTCTTGCAGACATCGTATATGTACTTGCAAGCACACACTTAACAACCAATCAAAGTCACAGAGCCTTTGGCGCCGCTTTGGCGCAGATCAGTACTTCTTACCGTCTTTGCCGATCAGAAAGTCCAGGTAGCGGTAGGTGTAGGCCACGCCCACCTTGGTCTCCACCTGGGGTCTTTTCAGGGTGGAGTAAATCTTCCCCGGACTGTCCCCTTCCGACGCCGGTTTCATCTTGCGCAGCCCGCAGCCCATGGCTCCGCAGTTTGTTAGTCACTCTGAACACGGATCCTGCAAGACAGACAAAACAGTCTGAGGCGGTGTGTCATGGTCCCTTGTGTGTTTCTGTGTGTTTCTGTGTGTGTGTGTGTGTGTGTTTTAGCTCTTTGGATTTTTGCTGATCATTTTCAAAAGCTGCTCTACGGTTAAAGTTTTGTAAATCGTGTATCATTTGAAAATGGAGTGAGAGTTAAATTACTACAAGTGTATGTGGATTACATGTACTTATGGTATACAGTGTACACACTTGATGTGTACCAATATGAGTTCATTAGTATTTTAAAATCATACCTAAGTGAGTACTCACCATGCAGAAACGCCACAGACTGTTAATTCTTATGCATAATAATGAATGATATTGGTTATGCATTAACTCCTCACATAATGTCACAATGCATCATAGTTAAGAAACTGACAACACGTCTTTTGCGTAAGATCCTAATCTGTAAAAACAAACTACTGGTGTAAAATTATTGGGTTGAAATAAAACATAGATTTACCTCTGAAGTGTAGTGGTGTAGAATTATAGAGTATACAAGCTCCTGCAGTACTCTATTTTACTTCCCCTCGCTGGGTTTCATTGATTGAGGATCAGAACAACCGCTGTGACAAACTTCATGTGTTCACACGCACACACGTGAGAGCAAACACTAACGCGCACTCGGATATCCGTGATTCCTCTGGGGTTTCGGGAGGAAAACCAATAAAGAAGAACATGCTAGATAAGCCTCTGTAAATAAATAAATCAACACGACTAAATGAGCTTGATTCTTTTCACGCGTTCCCTCTCCCTCATTCTCGGGGAGACCTAATTAATGGAGACAGCCGTGGAGGAAGAGGAGGCCCTAATGAGCGGGCGCTGCGGACGCCACCTCAGACCCAAATGGCTTGTGACAGCGGCTGTGCCTCTCTCCAGCGGCTACATCTGGAAGCAGGTGACGTCCTATTGTGTCCCACTGATTAAAGTCATGAACTGATGAGTGAATTGATGGATGGATGGATGGACGGATGGATGGATGGACGGCGGTGGTGCTATTATAATAGTATAATAGAGAGGAGCCCGCTCTATTATACTCCCCTCTAATTACAGAACATTGCGAGGCCTCGGCCGGATAGAACGGATTTGAGCCAGCTGTCGCTTAGGAGACGACAGGACAGGAAGTGAGGAGGGGCGGGTGGATGGGATGTAGGAAGGAGTGGGAGGCGAAATAGGAAACGAGCGGACGGGCTCCCCGTTAATGAGGTGAACGGCAAGAATGGAAGAGGTGAGAATCAATCAAGGGAGAGAGAGGAAATGGGGGTGGCCGGGTTGGAGATTGTTCGTTGGAAGAAAAGGGGGTGCTGGGGGGCGGCAGTGGGTAATGCATGGCAAGTAGAGTCTGCAGAGAAAAGGAGCGTGCAATTAGAGTCCTTTGAATAGCACAGGGGGTGATCAACATATGACGAGGGAGCAGGGACAGAGAAAGAGTGGGAGATGAAACAGACGATTCATTACGGTTGTCATGAAAGACAGTATTTTCAGCGGCGCTTACACAAATGCCATTTTGTTTGGCTTGTGGATATCAACATGCCTCACAATCGTATCTGGGCAAGCTTCGTGACAGCCCCCTGAAGTGAGCCACGCTGCATTTCCTGCCCGCTGCTCAATTTGTGTGTTCAATGCTTCAGACGCCTTCGAAACAGTTTGCACGTGCCGTGGAGGTGAACTGAGAAGCCGCGTCCTTGCCCCTCGGCACATTCCGAGAAGGACCGTTACGGTGCCTTGCTTTTGTTTTCAAGAAGGAAAAGCCAAACATCAGATCTGCAGAAGCCGGCAGAGTCAGAGTCCCTAAAAATTGCTTCAGCCCCCCCCTTAAACTGTCACCCAGGACTGTGCCACACTGCGCTGCAGTTCCCCCGCGCAGCATCACAAAGGGTTCCGACATCAAAGGAAACAGGGTTGAACAAAAAAAAGGAAAAAGGAATAAAAAAGCCCGAATTTTTCCAAGTCTTGGATTTCCACTGTTGCCTACAGTTACTTGTAAATAGCTTTTATCATTTCTCATGCCTACCCTGGAGAGAGAAGGAACAACAAGAGGGAAGGCGAGGATCTGTCATGTAGTCTACAAGAGATGGAGACGACGTAGTCAGAGCAATAGGATTGGGGGGGGGGGGGTGTTGAGGGAAGGGTGTGGAAGGAAAACAAAGCGGATGAGGAGCAAAAAAAAGTGGAGGGGCTTGTATTTGCATAGCTCCCTGAGAGGCGATGGTAGGGCGAAGGCAAACAGAAATACTTTTAGAGCTGAAGACATTGTGAGATGTTTCTGAATTTTTGAGTCACCGTTTCTTGCCCGGGTACCCCTCCTCGGAGGCCCGAGCTCCGGGCAGCCCCCAAATGCCCCGCCTCAGCCCAGCTATAGCTTTGTCTGTGATTGACAGGCTCGGAGTCAGGGAGGCTTGACGGGTTGGACAGATGCTGAGCAGCTACGGAGAAAACACAGGAAGAGGTCCATTGATTTCCCTTTTGCTGAATTAGCAACGATCCTCTTGCCATTTTGTTCTATCTTTCGTCTCATGCTAATGGAATTTGAGCTTTTATTCGATAAGAGGTTTTATTCGATAAGATTTCCTCCTCATAGGCCGGGATTGATGTTCAGATGCTCAGTGGGAGCGGGTGTGCACTTAGCTTTGGTCCCCGCGCCCAAAACTTCCCACGGCACTTTGTACTCCCGCTGAACGGGGAAGGACAACATCGGAGAGGTTCTCGTCTTTCACGGCCACGTTTTCTGTCTGTCACTCCAACAACAGTTTGTCAGTCCAAAGTTTCCTGTGCTCAAATTGATCACCGGAGTCTTTGACTGTTGCTTCTCCATGGATTAAGCCCGTTTAGAGCTGAAATCATTGATTTTTGTTGTATGTTTTTGTGAGTCACTCCAGAACAGAGGAACTCAAACTAAAGAACACAAAGCCCAGACATATTAGGGGCTGTTCAGATGTAGCCAAAAGAAAAACACAAGGAAAAGGCTGCTTTCCTTCTTTTTAGTCAAGGCATTTGGGATGCTGTGCTCATGTTGCGCCTGCCATTACTGAGCAGCCAAAACATCTTGTCCAATTAGTTGTGCGCCGAAACTAACTTGACTAAGAAAAAAGTCAAAACTACGATACACGGACTTCTAGCACTGTAAGCCCCTCTCAGTAGCTCTGCTGTTTGATTTGTCCGTGCAAAAGAGGAGAAAATCTTTGCCCGTGTCTGGGGGCATCCCATCCTTCAAGCAACAAAAAAAAACGCCCAAACAAACAAAAAAAGAATCCCACACAGATTCCCTTGTCTTCTTCTGAGATATTGGACTGAGTGCCTTGAACCAGCGTCATGAACCGGCGCTCAGACCAAGACCCTTTCTGCTGTGAGGTGACAGTGCTAACCTCAGAATAACGGTGCCGCCCTGAAGCTGTATTGGTCTGAGAGAATTATCTGGATCCTTCAGGACTTAAGTTAGACGCTAACCTTGTCTGTCTGGAGATAGGTGGTGATCAGCAGGTCAGAGCAGATTTGATTTGTAAAACGTTGATGTGGCGAGAGCAACATTTTCCAAAAGCTTTGAGCTCAATCAAACCCGCACACTTGGATGATAAGTCTGTATCGCCGTTCTTATAATAATCAAAGGCTATTGAAGCTTGAAATTGTCCAAATGATAAATTTGAACTTTACAGTCCTGCCTTTCTTTCAGTCACATGTTGTGAATCACTGCGCAAGATGAGCGCACAAAACCCCAATTGTGCTTGGAGACATCACAGCATTGGCAGCAAGCAGCCACGGCAACGCATGGTTTCCCTTAATGCTGTCTGACTGAGATCTTCCCCACAATACAAGACCACGCTACGAGGCTTTGATAGCAACGTTGCTGAGATCAAACCCAGCAGCATGGGAAGCTCCGGAGTGGATTAATGGAGGAAGACGTTAATTAGGACACAGTGTTCTTGTGTTCTTCCGCGTGTAGTCTCCCTTTTAAGCCCGCTCCCCTCCTCTCTCGCGCTTTATCTCCTGCGCCCTCTTTGCCCCCTTCTGACTTTTGATCTTTTTTTAATCTGACGAGTAAAGTGGCGCACTGGGCCGCGTTTAGTGGTGGACACTGCGCGTCCAGCATCATCCACGGTTTATTGAGAGGACTAGAGCGGAGGGCTCTCCGAGGCAAAGCGGTTAGATAGACACATCACATGAACGAGAGGACAAGACTGACCTCTCAGAGGAAAGACAACACGCGGCAGTGGTTGTCGGTCAAGACGCCTCATTGATCCCATGTTTCCCCTTTTTGTCAAGCGACCTCCTATGGTCGTGTCATCTTGAGAAGCATATCAGAATCGGTCATTTTTTTGAAATCCAGAAACAAAGTTGGAGGGAACCTGACAGATGCAGCTGGAAAAGGGGAAGGAGTCACTGTGACTCAATCTAGTTGCAGATGATTAAATACAGAAGACTTTGGTTCACATTGTGTTTCCTACCACCAATCATCACAGGTTTCTATGGAGACGATCTTTCTCCAGCAATGACGCTGTCACATCTGTAGTTCTGTTCATTTGTGCCCCTACAGAGAAGAAAAAGAAATACCCTGTCCAGTTTATGTTTGCTCTGTTTTTTTTAATGTTTCAAATAGAGCAAGTGTGTTCGACATTCACAAACTAAAGCTCCTTTCAGACATTTTCCCCGTACTATTCCAGAGGTCCATAAATCTTGCTCCGGACATTTTACAGAAGCGCTCCCGCCAGTGAGTGAGCCCATGTGAGAACACATCAGGAAAATCTCCTATAGACTCACACGGCGAGCGAGTGGGCGCTCCGACCAGGCGCCACCCCTTGTCTGAATGTTCAGGATACCTTCCTGCTGTTGCGAATGTGTCTGACCCTGACTGCATCCCGCGGCCTTCTTCATGTGTGAACGGCAAATTTTCGACAATTTTCACGTCCATTCTTTATTTCCTCATTTATTTATATTCTTTCCTTGCAATTCGTATATTTTTTACATTTGTCTCTTGTACATATTGTATATTTCGTGAGGTGTGTTGTGTGTAACTGCTGCTGAAACACCAGAACTACCCAGGTTGGGATCAATAAAGTAGATATCTATTCACTGACCCTTATCCGTTTAGTCAATGAACCCCATCTGATGAGCTCATGGTCAACGGCTCTTTATGAGCAGGCAGTCGAAAGCACAACTGGACCACGTATGTCATTGTGTATTGTTGTGACAACCATAGAAATGGGAAAAGAACATTCTCTTTTAACATTTATTCTGTACTATGTCATGGGGATACTTCCTGTGTGGTGTCTCTCACTTTTGGGGAAACTGCTGAATTACAGACTCCTGGTTTTTGAATGATTTTGACTCTCTGATGTATGAGGGAAACTTCCCACACTAATGTGCTGATTACCTGGCATAAATACGTCGCATGCGGTATGAAGATTGCCTTTGGAACAATTCAGCAAATTGAGTTAACAGTAGTTCAGCATGTAAAAAAAACCCATGATTTAATCAAACATCTACGGCCCTAACACCCTGTGGTCGATCTGTTTTGTTTTCACAGGACACATATGAATCATACCAGCGCTCACCTGAAACCATGACCGAGCCTCTCCTTTTGAAGGCAGCCTCATTTCAGATTTTCCGTCTGCACCGCAGTTCAACTGACGGCTCTCACATCCTCTGAATGAAGCGGGCGAACTAGCGAATCGTACCAATTGGTTAGGCGTGAAAGCACCGTTTGCCTAAATTATCATCAGACCTTGACCACTGAGCTGACAGAAAGAGCCCACCTGAGTTGTTTTTCTGAGACAGGGACTCATAAACAACCTATTTGGAGCGGAGGTCACAGGACACGCAACCGATGTGTCCTATAGGCAACAGCCTCGAACAGTCAAAGTGTCCTTCACCCACTTTTTGAGCCACAGTTTCTGGTGTAAGTACCCCTGAAAAATGCTAACACACTTCCTCTGGAAATCCCCCACTCCTCCCTTCCTTCCTTCCCTCCTTCATTCCCTATCACCTTGAATCCTCAGCTAACTTGGACCAAAGAGAGGATGGAAGAAAAAAAAGGGTGAACATGGAGAAAATAAAAGACGTAAAAAATAAATTGGCACAAGGCCGGGATGTGAATGCTCTAGAGGTTATAGGAAATCCTGTCACGATAGGGGGCCTACACCGTAGCTGCATGTACTGCCCACGCCATTTACAGGAAGGATTCAAACTGTTATATATCATCCGTGTTGAATATAACAGTGTCTACCTGTGAGCTTTGAAGGCTGCTTTTATCTGTATGTCACCCCAAAAGCCCCTGGCCCAAAACTATAGTGAGAGGACGAGGAAGAAAGCGAGGGGCATTCTGGGAGATAGTTCTCATCCTCTCCTTGGCCAGGCGCTATCCAGGAGTCCCACTGGAAAAAATGATTTTTTTTTTTTTTAAAGTCCTTTATTACAAGTTCCATAAGCATTCTCAACTCCACAAAATGACACTCAATCCACAGGCATCACAAGAACCCGGTGTATGTGCCAGTTTTATTAACTGCATCATTGTTCTTGCGCTGTTTTCATGTTGTCGCTTGTTGTTATGATTGTCCGTCTGTGAGCTGAAGACAATTTCCCATTGTTGAGGGCAGATACAGTTCTGTTCTATTCTATATGCATCTTACAAGATGGCTATTAACGTACTCCATACCTGGCTTCACACCACGACAAAAGGCACACAAAGCTCGCCCAGCCAGCTTGTAACAAACACAAGCTACTCCAGGAATATTTTGGTAAAAGACTACGGCTTCTCAGACCGTAACCATCTCTCAAATGGACAGAGAAGTGTGTGGGGGGGGGGGGGGGGGGGGGGGGGGGGGGGTTTGCCGCACGAGCGGCTTGAAAAGTTGCTACTGACGCTGGTATTTTCTCCATGAAACTGGGTCACAGTTGGAATCCATTTGAACTGTTATGTCCTCCACGACAGCACAAACTTCAGACATTCTAGAGCGCGCGAGGGGCTGCTCATGCTCTACAGTGTGTGCGATAGCAAGAAACCGAGCCCCTGTGACGGATGGCCAGAATGTACAACTACACCTTTGATTATATTTAGGTGAATCGAGAAACAAAATCTTTTCCTTTCTTTGCCGCACAACGATTTAATTCCAGTGATATATCCTTTACACGGGGCCTTTTTCGGGGCTTTAGTTGAAAGGAAAGTTTTCTCGCAACCCCGGGAATGAAGGGTCAAAGTGAAGCCGGAACCTTTTTGGATTCCGCTCCCGCAAACCTTAAAGCGCGGCGGGGGAAACGGTCACGACTCGACAGATGCAGCGGGTCCGCAGGCGAGCCGAGAGGTCGTGCTTGGTTCCAACTCCGTTTACAACAACAGCAGGACAGAGGGGACCAAACAGTAGACGCTATTAGACAGTAGAGATTACAGTTAAGAACTTTAGAGGAGAGCCTCTGGGAGTTTTAAGAATGTGGAAAAAAAACAAATTACCAATGCCGCTCTACTGTTAAAATCTTCTTGGGAGCTGTGCTCACAGAGTAATTGCTGTTTAACTTTGTTAAAATCACTAACAAGTGAGTGCTGTAGTGGATGCCAGGTTGTCCAAGAATATGGACAGTGCACCGAGCGATTGCAATCACTTAAGAGAAACTTTTTTTTTTGCATCTATGGCATTTCGATAATCTACCCGCTCATACCGAAGAGCATAATTAATAGGAGTGAAGAGCTGATGGATTTGTGTGTCAACATTTTGTTAGAACACCTTCAGAGAAGTGATAGATGTTAGTGGAGCATGAGCTAACCCAGGCAAAGCTGGAGATATTGCCAGCCAATGCATTATTATAAAAAGCATTTCCACATTGAAAATATCACATACTTTGGCGATATCTCAACGGTTAAACCCTTGTGCTGTGTTCACACCAAACGCAAAGAAAATTTTCTTTGTGTTTTCTCGAGCGAGTTTGGCCACAGGATCATTTGTGTTTATTTGCATCATTCACGTTACTCGCTCAAATAACGCAAATAAAACGATAAAACACAACCTGCAAATATTCGCCTGTTCTGCCTGCCCCTTTATCCGAAAGACACAAACGCAGGCACGCACGCTCGCAAAGTCGTTGTGCTAACTGGGGCTACAAAAACTCATGTCCAAAAACTTGGGGTGCCCACACAACCTCCAATTTGATAAAACGTCAGGATAAATTGGCTTTTGCGACAGCACGTCATGCGAATATTCCGCTCGAGTTCCAATACTTCAACTTGATCAAGTCAACCTGTCATGCAAATTCGGCGCGAGTAGACACAAATTTCACATCACTCTCGTCTTGGCATTGACTTTTGCAAAGACTTTTTTTCCAAAAAAAAGGTGTTATACTTTTGAATGTATGAAAAGATGGCATGATGGCTGGTATGATGCATAGTGGCGGGTAGAAAAAAATGGACGAGGGTGAGTGTGGCAGAAGGAACCGGCGAGTAAATACTCGTGTCTGTCTGACTGTCTCCGCCGTTTCAAGGTTCTGGGTGGCTCCACGGCTCACGACGACCTCTGCCCACCTCGTCTCCATACAGTCTCAAGGCCTGGTTACAGTCCGTCCACACGCTCACACACGCACACGCACGCACGCACACACACACACACACGCAGGGAGGGAGGGAGCGATTGCCATGGGAACCAACCCCTCTATGACTATTCCCTTCTCAGGAGAATAATAGGCACCGATCTTTCTCAACCTCTCTCTTTCATTGTCAGTTTCCCTCTTTCTCCCCTTGTTCTGGCCGCTACTGTTTATGCGTCCAACCCCTCTTCATCTTCCTCTTTCCATGTCCTCCTCCTCCTCCTTCCTCTCCTCCGTGTGCAGGAGCAAACATCCACGTCCTCCAATTCCCCTCCTCTCTTCTCTGCGTGGCTTTGACAGTCATGCGTTTGATTTGTTATGCATAATCTATCCATGCTGGGATTTGTGCAGTTCTCAAAAGTGAAAAGCAAAACATGGATCTCAACCCGACCTGCACAGACACGATGTCCGCTGTTTTTCGAGCTGCAGCCAAAGAAACGCGGTCAAAGGGGGGTTGTTTGTCATTTTTGGAACAGAGGAAAGAAAAATACTTGGTTAAAAATAGAAAGTTCTCTGGTTGCCCCCTTTGCTATTTTTCTCCAAAACGTGGAGGGGTTTGAGGAGATTTCCCGTGAGTGACTCATTGCTTTCTGTGAACTTGCTCCAGGCAGGTCATTTTTTATTAAAGCCAGCCACAGCCAAGTTCTTGGGTTTTCAGACACCCCATCGACATGCCCATGTTGAACATAACCGGATCAATACTGCTGCAATTTTCTTGACCACCCATTACAACAGGAGTCAATGATATGCCTTAAAGAAATATCAAGGGAGATGTTTATTCTTTTTCTTTGCTTCGAGGCTATAAGCTACTTGACAACGGGCTGGATATTGTGTTTTCGGTCTCGCCCAGAAGATTCATCCTAATATGACGTTTCAGGTCCAGGGCAAAGCAAATGGCTTGAAAACATTTGTACAGGTATCTACACAGGTACGATCACCGTCACCTCGCAATGAAGAACGGGAAAAAAACAAACTGTTCCCAGGATCTTGCAACCAACATTTCCAAAGGAAATATATGTGAGACTTGCAAGAGAGACTAGCAAAGAAGAGGACACTGTCACAAGAAGTGCAAAACTCACACACACCTTAAACTGGATTTTATGCTCAACGCATAGGTCATTGTGACGTCACCGCAGCGCCAGAATATTTAACGCTCGCGCTTCAGGCGCGCCTGACACAGCGCAGTCTTCTCCTAAATGAAAGGTGTCACTGCTGACAAAAGATTATCTTCACCATTGGAACCCTGACAAGAAGAAGGATTGCGTCAATACAATGGCAACGGTGGCAGAGCTGGTTTTGCAGTTGTTCGACGTGGAAATAAGGCAAAATAAGTAGGGTGGTCTGTTAATCCTTTGACCGACCGTCTCCAGCATTGTCACCGAGGTGTGTACGGCTGTCTGGCAGGCGCTGAAAAGTGACTTTGTGTCCTTGGAGAGTGTGGAACTTTCCCAGTTGTTTAGGGTGCAATGGTGGGAACATGTCGCCAATGCTCCAGACGCATCGTGACCGGCAACTTGCAAAATATTGGAGCGCCAGGGGAAGTGATGTCAATTTCACATTTGGCACGAAATGAGAGTAGAACAAAATTAAGATGGTTTAAAAATAACTATAATTATAATAAAACAATAAAATAATTCCGAATATGAAATGATGCGGTGTTTTGTTGCGTCTGTCAGGGGGTGTTTGTCTTTACATACTGAGTGGAGGGGAGCACACATCATGGTTTACACTAGCCAACGCTTGCCAATTACCTTAATCAAATTTCACACGGCACAGGGGGATTCACTGTGCCCGGATCAGATAGCAAACATAAGTTGATTAAAATACATGTTTGCTAAAAGACTGGAGTGGAAGAGAATCAACACGGGCTCCGACTACACACAAACTCACGGATGAAATAAAGGATTCAGAAAGTGAATTTGTAACACCCAAAAAAACTCACAATGACCGAGTTGTTGAACCAGGCAGGTTCACGTGTTTCACTGCCGCACGCACATGCAAATAGTCTCGGAATGAATACAAAGGGCAATGAAACATTTTTTCTCACCTCCCTATCATTTTAGTTTCATGTCACCAAAGATTGAGCTATACTCATGTCAATGCTAATAAGACATTAATAAAAAGGTCATAAATCTACAGTCATCAATAAAGGTTAATGGATTTAACTCTCTGAAGAACCATCACTTCTGCATATCAAATGTTAAAAAAAGTAATTAACAAAGAGTGGTGAGGTTTTCACTCTCTAATGAGCCGCTGGCCAAAGGTTAATAAGACATTTGTAACTTTGAATGCTGATAAATCATCAGTAAAAGGTTGTTTTTTTTAACAACAATCCAGCAAGTCTGCAGTTGTAAATATTAAAGGGTCGTTTCAAAAGTTTATAAGTCATAAACGTAAAGCCCCAGTGTGCCATTTTTTAAACTTTTCTGGTGGCATCTGGTGGTAAAGTTGCAAACCGCAACCAACTGAGCACCCGACAAGGACACTTTATGGTGGTGCCCCGCTGATTACATATCGGGTTTCCGGCAGCGCTGAAAACTCAACACGATTGTGACGTATTCTGGACAGTTTTGTGCAACAACCGTATTCAACACGTAGCAAACATGGCGATTTACACGGAGGTCGGGTCAACCTCATGCAACTATACTTAACTTTAATATTTAACATTGGTTCTTTGTTGCAGGTGATTATACATATATGAACACATAGTTATGGACAATATATTCAATTTCTGTGAATAAGTTCTTCTAAATATTACACACTGCAGCTTTAACATGATACTATAACTGAAGTACTTATTGAAAAGGTTAATGGACGGGACGTCTCAAACAATCGCCCAGTCTTTTATAATAAAATTCCCTCTTAGAGTTATTGTCCTCCTACTGCAGCTCAGCAAGCAAACACAGTCAGGAAACAAACAAAAAACAAAAAAAACCCTGTAACTTAAGCGACCTGGTTTCTCTAACTCAGTCTGCTGAGGCGTCATACATTGAGCTGAGCTTTAAAATTGCATCTCTGCGCTAAACAAGGAGCGTGATGTCTCCAATCACTTACGTCACGATATACTTCACGGTTCGTTTGGACAGGAGGAAGGATTACATGAGGGCATGGGGAGGATTATATTGAGGAAAGTGCGATTCTGCTCTTCAATGACTAGTCGATAAATGGAGTACGATTCCGATTACCCGCAGCCCTTTTCAGAAGGTGGTCTAACAGAACATCAGGGCAAGGTAAACACCAAAAGGAAATGTTTTTCCCAACCTGGCAAGCTCATACACTGTGTGTGTGTGTGTGTGTGTGTGTGTGTGTGTGTGTGTTATATTATTTATCAACCAAAACCAATAGTTACCAAGTAAAACACTTTGTGTTCCTAAATACAAAATGTGCATTTAAAAAAATTACACCCCTGCCGTTATGTGGAAAAAACTTGGACAAATAAAACCAAAACTATCCGCATGTCTACTAAGAGTTAAGTAAGAAAATGTGTTGTGTATGGGTGTTTTTTGTCATCTCAATGAGTTTAACATTTTGGGATAATGGCTCCTTCACCTTTTGCCCTGAGCAGTTCCTCTGTTTTTCCACCGTAATATTATAACATAATGAAGGCCGAACCACAATCACTTCCACATTTCCAACAGCCGAGCTCCGGAGTGGCCCGGCCTGTAACGCAGCCACATGAGGTTTTCGATGGAGTGTGTGTGTGTGTGTGTGTGTGTGTGTGTGTGTGTGTGTGTTTGTGTGCACGCTCTTTCTGTGTGCGTGGATATATGTCATGTGTCCAGCATGTGTGGTGCTGCATGTGCTCACTGCATGTCATATGAACACCGTACATTTATACACATGGCTATTTTTTTCTTCTTCATCTGTTTGCGTTTGTGTGCACAGTGTGCATTTACACTGTGCTTTTGTCAGAAAACGTGTAAGTGTGTATTGTATGTCAAAGTCTTTGTGTTGGTGCTCATCTTTTTTACGTGCATGCGTGTGAATTTGTGTAACCTTTGTAGCTGAGTGTTATATGTGGTGATGCCCACATGTTGTATTTCTGTGTGTGTTTGTCGGCGCGCGCGCCTGTGTGCGTGAGAGAGAGACAGACATACTCAGACAACTCCTGACCGACCAACAATGCAGAGTTAACGCAGCCCGACGGCCCACATCTCGCCAGAAGAAACTAATTAACAGCAGTTCAGTCAGACTGAGCTCTCTCACTCACTTTCTCCCTCACACACACACAAACACACACACACACACACACACTTTCCTCCCCCGACTTGCCCTCTCTCTCTCTCTCTCTCTCATGCCCTCTCCTTCCTCCTTCCTCCTCCTCCTCCTCCCCGGACTTGCCATCCTTCGACTTGTGTTGTTCCCCCTTTAAACCTCCTCTTCTCGTGACACGCTCAGATGAACTCGTGCGCCGGGAGCGCATGGATGGACGGACGCGGATGTATCAGTGCGCACGCTGCACGCAATCACGCACACACACACACACACACACACACAAACACACCCCACTGGGCTTTCTCCTCCACCCGCGGGAGCGGTGTGATACTGGACGCCGAAGCACATCTTGAAACACCGTCAGCCATTCAGTTCTGAGATTGGAACCAGGTAGACATGTTTGGCATTTCTCAGCCCCGCACTGTGCCATCCATCACGCGTGCGACTTCAAAAACAACCAGGCCTATTCATGTGTGTGATACCAGAGTGTGTGTGTGTGTGAGAGCGTTTTGTGAGCATGTGAAAGTGCAAACGTGTGTGTGCGTGTGCGTACTAGCCGTGGAGTTAGAGCCATGCTGTTGAACGCGCCGCTCAGAAGCCAAACTTGTGGCGTGCGTCCTCGTCTAATGTATCAACTCCCTGTGGTAAACACTCGCCACTCATTCTGTCCAAGTTTACCGCGGCGGTCGGCCAGAGAATTGAGGTTTGAGCACAGCCACACATCTGCTGGGAAGTTTGGAAAAATCACACACACACACACGCACACACACGTGGAGAAGCCCCCGCACAGACAGAGAAGAGCGAAACCGTACCTGCTTGACAGTACGGTCGAGTTGGAGTTCACTGCTCGTGCGCAAAGACAGCAACTGGACCGCAGCCTCCGGCGGAGAATCGCATACTCTACTTGGAGGGAGACGGGGCACGGACAGGGGATGGGGGACGCGGGCTCGGCCAACCGAGGGTGCCGTGGAGCTGGCTGGCTCAAAGGGAAACGCAATCCTCCGGCAGGCAGCGGAGTCGGTCCGTCGGCTCTTCAGGCTCAGCAGCAGCAGCAGCAGCTCCAGCTCCAGCTCCAGCTCCAGCTCCAGCGGTTTGCTTCGTCTCCCCCCCCCCTTCGCCACCTAACGGAGCTCAAGCACACTTGTGCGCCTGGTGTGTTTAGGTCATGCTCAAAGTATGCCTGTACACTGATGTTCTGCAAGCTCAGGGAAACCACATCCTGTCACATATTTACCTCCCTCCCCTTTCTCCCTTTTCAATCTGTCTTTCTGTGCGGTGTTCTCTCCCTCCCTCCCTCCCTCCCTCTCTCTGTCTCTCTGTCTCTCTGTCTTTTCCTGTCTTTCTCTCGCTCCCCTGTGATTGTCTGAGAGGCAACTGAGCGCTCTGACCCAGCGTCTGCTCAGCGCAGCCCCTCCGCCTCACCGTCTATCTCTCCGGCAGCCGCACCGGTTCCACTCGACTGACTGAAGGATCCATCTGAGGAGAGTAAAGGGGGAGAAAGGAGGGGAGGGAGGGGAGGGAGAGGAGGAGGGAGGTGGGGTGGGGTGGGGAGGGGAGGGGAGGGGGGCGACAGAGAGGAGGGGGCTTTCACTGGGAAATACCAGAGTTGGAGAGAGGGAGGAGGAGGAGGAGGAGGAGGAGGAGGAGGAAGGGTGGTGGATGTTGTTCCCAGGGAGTGAAGCACTAAAGAACGATGGGTGGACAGAGAGAGTGATCAATAGTTTGTTGGGGATCAAGAAGTGGACAGAAAGCAGTAAGAATGCAGTACAAACACACACGCACGCACACACGCACACACACACACACACACACACACACACAGACACAGTCCTTATGTGACTGGCTCTAGTGTTTTTGTGAGGTCCTGATGAGTTTGGCTGAAAACGGAAAAAAGTGTACAATTGGTTTTGTGCGTGTGTGTGTGTGTGTGTGTGTGTGTTTGTGTGTATACTTTACTCCACTGTGGTGGTTATGCATATTTAATACGTCCGGGTCAGGACCTCCTATAGATCTGTATTTATTATTTAAGCCATATTGTATGAGCGACCACCACTCACCCCTCTGGAGAAATACTTCTAATACCATAAACTGTAGCTTTTTACCACCACCACCTCCGTCACCACGACGACAACACATGTTGGTACAGTGTATACTTGTTGGATGTACAGTTCTGCAGCACTGCTGACGTCAGGGAGGAAGTTTCCATCTCTGTCATGTCTGCACCACTAACTCTCTGCAGCACTTTATGTGTATTGATGGTAACAGTAAAGCACAGCATGGTTGGGTCAACAGAAGAAAAAAAAAAAAGTTTTGTGCTGACTGTGTTATAATTTCTTATGAAACAATGCAGCACAAAGCTGTGTGTATGTGAAAGGGGGTCAGTCGCTTGACTCCGCAGCTGCCCTCAGCTATATCGTCATTTTGGTTTTCTGGCCACAAATCTACAGTTTTGATTCACTCTCACTGTTCTCACAGGAACATTTTTGGCCACAGCAGGCGGCAAAAAAGCTCCAATAAATCCGCTACATAACCTGCCCATAAAATTCAGGAAGACAAGTTTGCGAATATCTTGTGATCATACTGGAGCACTTAGCAGAAAAAGAGACAGATATTCACCTCAGGTGCAGGTAGAGACCAAAACAGAGCTATAAAGGAGAACCAAAATTTGACTTACATTCATAAGGGTCGCCATAAAATCAACTTCAAACAAATGCTCATGTTTCTCCAATCCAAGCTGACAATAGGCGAGAGGCAGGTTCACCCTGGACAGGTCGTCAACATATCGCATATCCAAATGAACAACAAGAAGCTACTGCAGGTTTAAAGATCAGGTGAAATAGATGCAGGTTTGCAAAAGCGTGCTGTTGATGGGTTAATAAAAGAATGTAACGAAATGCAATGAAAGAAATAATTTAAAGTCATGAATTTAAGTATTTAAAACCTTTATTTTTAATGTTCATATAGGGGTATATACTGGCAGAAATTGACTGTAATATTCATCAAGAATAAATTGTGTATAATCACCTAATTCTAAGAATCGCTGTGTTTTTGTTACCTTTTGTTACATCTACCTTGGGTGTGGGTCTATGTTCCACCGCCATGTTTCTACAGTAGCGCAGAATGGACAAACCAACACTGGCTCGAAGAGGACCCTTTTTTAAAAAAACATTACCTGAATGCCTCTGAAGGTTTTCCGAAGTGGAGGGTGTGAGGTGAGTGGTATTCAGTTGGTTGCCATATGCAACTTCACCACTAGATGTCCCTAAATCATTTAAGAACTAAACTTATTAAGAAAAGACATGACATTTCTTTATTTAGTTCGAAAGTTCATTCTTGACCATCGAAAAAGCTATTTGACAAAAAAACAGCAGCTATGACGACCTAACTTTATGTCTTGTGAAACCATCTCCATGACAACTAGGCAACTTTTAGATTGTGGAAGGTCGAATGCGCAACCTTCGGAAAGCTTAGCATTTTTTTCCCCCAATGGTGAATGTTTTGCCTCGCCTTGGCATCTGTTTTACAAGGATATTGAGAAAATGTGCTGTTTTAGGCAACTGTTCGATATATTGCCATGACGATCCACAGGACAGGAATTTTTATGAGTGTGGTGATCCCTGTTTTTTCATCTAGTGTCACCATCAGGCCATTTAAAAAAAAAAGTGTCAAATATTTTGATTTTGATTTATGACCAAATACTTTCAAACTACATTCCAACCAGCCATTGTGCCTAGCAAATGTTAGCATATGAATGGGTTAAACAAACTTGGAGAATGTGTCAAGCATTATACCTGCAGCATCTGCAATCTAACACGTAGGCAATGATGTCGTACACATTTTTTACTCATTTCATTTATAGACAAGCGAGAACTTATTTAAGAGTAGGCTATGGGAGAATTGTGGAAATATATTTTTTAAAAACCTTTAAAAAATGATGTCTGACACAAAAACAAAAAAAGAAATGCGACAGCAGATCCTCGAAGCGGAAAATGAAATGCAAATAAAAGTGACACTGACGAGTCAATGGACAACTTGCTTTTTGATGAGTTGCCATAATTACTGGTGAAGAGCTCTGCGTACTGTGATTAGACGTACTGGTCCCATACAATGTGATCATGACATTGGGCTCTTCTCAAAGTCGTCCTTCGCCTAATGGGGGATTCAAGCGCTCATTTGCCATAGTTGTAGCTGCCTTTTTTCCAAGGAGACTCCTCATTGTGTCGCTCAGACAGTGCGACGACAATCTGACTCCAGGCTGCAAATTAATGATATGTCTCTTGTAGAGATGGAGATTTCCTGCCTCCGTTTGCTGTCACATCAGGAGACCCATTACACTTTTAATCACCCTTCCTGAAAGCACGAACCCAACCTGCCGGCACACATCTAGATCTGGGCAGTGCGCGTCCGATTCCGTGAGGATGTTTTTCTGCACCAGACCACCTTCGCATGAAAAAGGTTCAACGCTGGAGGGGAAAAGAGGCAATCTGGCAAATCATATCTTTGAGACACCCGTGGAGCGACCTGAGGTTGGAATTCAAGAACAAAAGACAGTGGAATTGTTGCCGTTGGGTGGATGCCTGACTGGGTTCCAGCCTTTTAAACTGAACGAAATCAAACAAATGCCATGATGCCGAAGCCGCCCCGACTGGCGCCGAGGCCTACATGACACTAAGGACCCCCCGCAGTGTAATTGCCAACATGTTTTAGCTGAAAAAACGAGCCAAAAAAAGGGAAAAACAAACATTTTGGGCAGGATGACATTTACATGATGTCATCTTCAAATCCTCACCTCAGCGGGTTTATCGTTCAGTTGAAAACTAGTTGTGTTTAATGTTCCGTGACCTGATCCCGCCGCTAAAACGGCCACAAAGGGAACGGTTCTAAATGCAGATATTTCCATGCTGGAGAACTGTGGAACAACCGTAACGGAACACAAACAGGGGAGTCAGACAGACAGCTGACAGGACGAGAGAGTGAGTGGAGCTAAACCAATCACTGTGGGAGAATGAGTCTCCTCATTCTGGCGTGAGTTAATGGCATTGTTCAACCACTGGCTCTATTGTTTCCAAGGTTTCATACGAAGAGCACATTTGTGTTTTTGTCTTTGGACCTCAGCTGCCTCCGTAGCTCCTCTGATGTCACAGTGCCCCCCGGTGTTTAATATGGAGAGTGAACTGTTGCTCTAAAATGTCAAACGGAAAATAATATAGAAGGCCTTTGATGGCTGCCTTGTTTTTACAGCGCCAGAGCAATAAAAAATGTCTTCATTTTTATGCAAAGACATAAAGTATTGTTAAACTGTGATTTCCTGCTTCGTGTGATCCTGCAGAATGAACCAATTATCAAACAAATGAAATACAGCTTGTATTTTGAAAGTCTGTGTCCGAGAGAATATGTATACTCATCTCATGAAAATGAAATGTGAGTTTTCTTAAATCACATTAAATGAATCTATTAACAATCACAAATGTTAATAGAATGTGCACAATTTTGCGTCCAAAGGTTTTGCCATATAAATACAGCGCTTTACTTTGCTAGATGTGATGTCATGTAATGCTGAGCCAAAATCACTGATTATTACGTATATGACCAAAATATGTACAAACTACTCCCTACGGAGAAAATGGTGCAGCGAATGCACGAGTGGTCTTGGACAAAGCTCAGGAAGGTAAGTACTGTGCAAAATTGCTGAAGACAGAGCATTAGCACCAGCACAAAATAACATAGAGGTAAGTCTGAGGCCAACAACACAGCACCGACAACACGTCAAGAAAGAGGCTGTTCATCGGTTCACCGCTTGGTATAATGTATTGGTTTCAAAAAGAAATATTCATTACATCTTTAGAACGTCAACGTGGGTACCTCTCTTTTTTCCTCTTCCACCATATTTAAATATATGCCACTGTCACAGGAGACTACAGAAATATGAACCAATCGCATTACGATCTCTTATGGCGTTGTGTCCCCATAACGCGGCCGCAGCTATAGCTGGAAACCAGTAACAAGATTTCAATAATGAGCCACAATGAAGCCAGAGTAAGAAGCTACAAAAGCTACTTTATCATTTCAGTGTCAATTTAGTGATCTACAGTTTTTTTTTTTTTTTAAACTATTCACTAATTGTATCTGTTGGATGTATAGACCAGCGGTTTTCAAAGTCTGAGGCTGTACGACTTCCCTCAGATAAAGCTTGGACCCATAGACACAATTGAGCAAAAATAGCCTAATGTTGCTTTTTGACATAACTGCAGATTACACTCTACATAAAAGGCCTGTTCTAGGGTAATATTAGTTAATGATTTTGGGAAAGCGGAAAAAAACTGTCAAATTCTGATTCTGTCTTAAACCAGATTACATATATTAAGGTTATTCTACTACATGATCATCTTCTTTTGATAACTGATGGAGATTTTGTTTTTGTCCATTCACTGAGCCTCTCCCGAAACTGGAGGCCTGCCTCCCATGTGTAAATGCCTCTGGTATATCTTGAGCAGCGTGTATTCAGGGGTATTTATACTTTTTTCCAAATTCAATTCCGCAGCAGGGGTGAACAAAAAAAGATTTTCAAAAAGACTTCAACCTTTCTAACATCATTTCCACAGCGGCACACTGCATTATGTTGTCAGTTTTCTGCCCAGGGTGTTCGCCTGTGGCTGCACTCAGGGCTCTCAACCATTCTGTTCTTATAATGGCTACTATTACTTTAAAAGGTGTGCTTTCATTCTTACCTCATGGGAAGAGTTTTTGTTCCGACAAAAACATATCTGAATGTATACAACGCCATGAGCACATAAAGTGCCAAACCCACAATATCCATCATCACCATAAAGCAATTATTATCACTGACAGGTGAGAACAGACCGACTGTGGGTTGAATTTATGCACAGTTCGAGGAGCTGGGTTCACTCGCACAGCGCGTCTTTGTCAGGTATCATACACAATTTAGTCTGCATTTGCACCAAACTTGATACCTCAATTTTTATCTGTGCCTTTGATGCAGCTTCAATTCTTCCGGCCACCCCTTTAATTTAAATAGGTAAAAATATTCCCAGGGTCAAGCAGAAGGCGGAAAAAATACACAGGGGACATTCAGCCCTTAATTTGTTTGCTGGTGTAGCAGCAATGAGACAATGTTCTTCACCGTAAGGTCCAGCAAAGCAGATGCTAAAAAGTAAATATGTTTTTTCTGGGGATATTATAATTAAAAAAAATGGTTTTCAAAAGAATCTACTGTATTGTGCATCGGACTAAAAATTATGAGAGAACAAGACAAAGCATGCTCCATGACCAAAAAGCTCAAGAAAAACTTTTGACCAGTGCTTGACTTCAACTTTCATTTGTACTCACTGGTATAACAAATACCAGAATGATGCATTAAGTGTAGAGGCGATGGCAGCATAATGTTCACGTGCATCAAGACACATAATCAAGAATCAACACAGAGGAGAGCGTTGATTTCAGAACATGCGAGGTTGCTCGAAGATAAAATTGTGCTTAGTTCACACGAATCCTTTTGAAGTATCAGCAATCTAACTTGTTTCTTTAGTCCTCACAGTTAATCTACGGAGAAAGGCAACAAGCCAACACTTAAAATAATATAATAGTTCTGCACGTGCTGTACTGTAATTTAGAAAATTCCACATGAAACAAATGAAATATTCCACGCAGACTAAAGAGAAGAATGGTATTGTACTCGCATATTTACATCATCTTGTCTGTGATTTAGACTGACTGGTAATAGTCACACATGATCCAGTGTATCGTAGTCACCCTGTGGTTTTATGATCCTCTAATTTAGAGATGTCATAAGTGAGACTGCCACTTTCTGTTATTTATCTTCAGTGCTTATTGCTCTGTTTCCAAGGGATCATTGTCAAACTGTGTGGTCTGCACAGTGAGGCCTTTATTTGCTTGTTTTTTTTTGTTAACCACAATGACTATAAAATCATCATGTGGCAAAAGTGCATTTACACATCCTGAAGACACAGAGCAATGCACAGCAAGGGTTATGTTGGGTGAACCTGACAAAATGTTATTCTAGTGTTCAATCTCCTTTTAGCTCTGGGCTGGTCTCCACCATCGACGCAGAGGTTAGGAGCCGGATGATCCACTTCCACGTCATCGGGATTTGCTAACGTTGCCTGCGGTCTTTGCTGAACAGGTAATTTACTGTGGGCTCATCAGAGGTTTTCCACCGAGCATAGCTGCCTGCTGCAGGTGGAAACAAGATCGACAAGCGCACAAATAAAACAGAATAAAAGCAACTGAAAACTGTCTGTAGAGATGACGGGAACTACAGGGGGGAATGATCATTTTCCACAAAGTTTGTCTAGTACAAGCGACAACTTTTACATTACACATAGTCCTCTTGAGCCATAGAGATTATTGATAATGCAGCTTTATAGACCTAATTTGCAGGAAGTTTCTTTCCTACCCGTGAAAAACATCACCTGGCTTCCTGTTTGCATATTGTTATTAGGACATTTATGTTTAACTCTTCCTGATTCAAACTATACATTTTGTTTAAATAACTTTTTTTTAAGCAAACAGGCAACCATCGCAAGCACAGCATACTTCACTGGTTGTTTACAGTAGACATTTCATAAATACAAATATTAGACAAAGGGAAATGTTCCAGTCCCTATTCCTACACAGTGATCAGATGATCTTTACAATGTGTTGCTTTTCAGGCCATGGCTAATGATGGGTGTGTCATCATCCAACATGAGCTGCATGACTTTAATCCATTTACATACAGTACTGCACAGTTCTGTCTTGTAAACCACCAGTGGCGCCTTTTCTCTTATTTACCCTGGCCTAAGACACCTTTCCATTTCATGGTGTGGAAACTCGAGCCAATACATCAGGTAGTCACTACACCCAAGGGCTTAACAATTCCTTGTTTACTCCCTGTCAGCTGCACTCTTTTGAAGAAAAAGCCTCTTCAGTGCTGCGTGATGGACTTGTTTTTCGTCTAAGCCCTGGACATCATTAACAGCCGGAGGGGGACGTGCTGTAACTTTGACGATAGTGGGCAGCCGGGTGTCTATAAAAGGAAGGAGAGATGTGTGCCAACTCACCTCCACCTCCCAAGGACCCGGCTGCAGGTATGTCTGCCAGAGCTTTCCTGAAATTTGATTTATGCAATTGAAAGGGCAAACCCAGTCCCCCGAATAACATGTTTATAATGTGAACTTTATGTTTTCATTAATTGCTGGGTTTTTTTCTGTTTCCCCTTTTACTCCTTGAACTTGAATGATATGTCAAAGAAATATTGAAGTGATTCTTCACTTTGCTTTGCATTCATTATACTATGTTCTGCTTTTTGTTGAAAGAATGTTTTCCTTCATGATTTGCATCTCGATGCTCCATCAAGTGTACTCTGCCTGCGTTGTGGTGAGTTGAAGTGTTTGTTTTAACGTACTGTATATATATATATATATATATATATATATATATATATATATATATATATATATAGTTGTGATACAATACAAATTTTTGGTGTTTAAAGAGTCTTTCATAGAATGAAAAGTATGATTGCTGAAGTGAAAAACTTGAATATAAAAATTTTTGAGGCTACATTTGAATTATTATTTTTCTTACAATTCCTGGAAATACACAGGATAGTAATATTATATATTTTTCCAGCCATAATTCAAACATCATTAACTAATGTAACTCTACAAAAGAACCTCTCCATGCAAATAGTCTTTTACTTTAAATAGTATTTAAATCTACTAATATAGTGTACTTACTTTTAGCCAGGAAAAAACTAGTTTCGTCCAACACAATCTAATACTTGTAGTAAATATTTCTATTAGGTAATGTATTTTTTGCATTTTCACTGCAATGTTTCACTGATGAGAACTTCTCCTTTTCTTCTGCTTTTTCAACGTCATTCGCCGCATGCCACGGTGTGTCCACAGCAAGGTAAGCACAGAGTTTAATGCATCCGCCGCGTTCAACTTTACAGAGTCATTTTATTTCCCAGTGTCTACCTGGAGACCATGCCGATGTCTCCAAATAAGATTATGGGATTTGGCAACACCCTCTCTGTGTGTTCTTTTATTATATTAATTCATTCCAGAGTAATTAAACCAGGATATGTTTGTGAAACATATCGTTGCTATTATAAGCCACCAGGGTAAATATTGCTCTTTATTATGTCTTTAATTTGGTGCTTACACGTGTGTGTGTGTGTGTGTGTGTGTGTGTGTGTGTGTGTGTGTGTGTGTGTCTGGGTGTGTCTGGGTGTGTCTGGGTGTGTCTGTCTGCATGTGCAGACATTTGCCCAGAAAACACAGCGGTCCAGGCGGAGATCGTTGACCAGCATAATGCCTTCAGGAGAGCGGTTCAGCCGACAGCTTCTGACATGCTAGAAATGGTCAGTGGCCAGTATAATATTTAATATAACCCACAGCATTTTTTTTACTTGTTTGTGAAAAGGGGGGAAAAAACAATACATTACAAAAGACTATGCTATAAATGTTATTTGAAATGCGAAAAAAAACCATTTTGGACTGTGAGCTGTCAAAGATATAACTTTTATGTTCATTATGGTTGAGGAATGTGATTTTTGTATTCACTGTAATGAATACTGTCTAATCTATTTATAGAAGAACTGAGTCCAGATACTAGAAATGCACTGTACACAGTTGAAGAGCAGAATAGAGACAAATTATGAAGATGCTAAAATCCATTTTGAAAAGAACTGGATGTCTGAAGGTGTAAGGTTTCTGCAGAAGAGTAAAAGTAAAAAGAAAATGGCACGAAATGTTTATATTGAAATTCAGTATGATGGGTACACCAGCTCATCTCAAAGCTGAAAGCCACTTGACTTAAAACCCTTTCATATTTTATGGGTCAGAGTGGAACAAATCAGTCTTTCAAATCATGAATCATCCAGTTTTCCAGACCAAATGTCATGCAAGAGAGTGAATCTTTTTCTGTGTTACAGGTGTCTGTTTGAAACGAAATGCTTGATTTGCTATGTCATTTTTCTCCTTACCATTATAGAACTATAGTGAGGAGGTAGCAGCCAATGCTCAGGCCTGGGTTGATAAATGTATTCTTGCTCATGGAGCACCCAGCACACGCATGATCAATGGTATATTTCTCCTTCTTTTATTAGTCCTCTCTCATTGTTTCCCCCAACGAGTTCTTATCTCCAGTCTAAATGCCTTCAAAGTATTTTACACAGAGTAGGGTATGTTATCAGTAAGGACATTATCCTCAACAGGCATTTTAATGAACTCTTTTTAATCTAAATAATGTAATCTACATGTAAACAAAAGTGTGTGGACTCCTGTTAATCAGTGCCGCCGTGTGTTTCTCACCATTGAGCAGGATACGAATTAGGTGAGAATCTGTTCTACTCGTCCTCACCTTACCCATGGACGGACGTCGTCGGTGCCTGGCACAGTGAGGTGTCCCACTACCTGTATCCCAACGGGTCGACCAACGGAGGAACTATCGGTCACTACACACAGGTAACACTTAGCAGGGTCACAGGAATGTGTTGACTGAGATTATTGTGGAGGTTTAAAAAAAACAACAAAAAAACACCTAGGTTGTAGTGGCACGAGGCCAAACTGTATTTTTGCTGCTTTGCTGCTGCATGGTAACCTTCTTAAATGAAAGTGGCTTGAATAACAATGGATCAAATTACTACACAGAGGGTTATCGCCCTAAACTGTAGTTCTTTCAGCTCTATGGACAGTTTTGGTGTCCATCAGCTCATTGTTAAAGTTTTATGGCCCGAATGACTATTTAACTTTGTCAAACTATGTGAATATTTATATTAAAATTAGGTCAGTTGTTCACATGACTATAGTAATTTATAATTGCTTTGGCACAAAATGCACTGAGTAAGCCTTGCATATCAAAATAGTTTGCATTCATTGCTATTGAATCATATTATTCTCAAATGCAATCATACACATGTTCATTTTCTAAATCCCTGCTTAATAGAGCAACAAACAATCACAATAACCTGTCACAAATATGAGATACATAAAAGTTATGTGGCACCTATGTTATAGTTTGGGACAACGTCATTTTCCATCGTTCAAATACAGCGAGGGAATGTTTTTTTGCCATCCCATGTTTCACCCACAATCTCTCCTTTCCTAAATCCCATTGAGGAGTGCTTTTCTGCATGGAGATGGAAGGTATATGTCCATAGTGCAATTTTGTGCAATGGATACTGGTTGTGAGGATATCACAGCAAATTTTTGTTGGGGGTGGCAAAAGATTTTTCCCTCGTTGCATTGCAAGGGAGGAAATCAGGTGTGATGTGGATGAAATGGTGTGGCCAGACAGAGAGGAGATTGGATGACCCATGAGGTTGATACATTTGCAGCATATTTTCTTTTTTCTTGCACATATTGTACAGTAGTTCCTGATAATGTTGCTGTTGTATATCTTTTGCTCTGTACAAGCTTTCTCTATGTATTTGCGGTTGGCTGGTGTGTACATACAATGAGAAATAAATGTTTTGTTAAAAGTACAGTATGTGCCATGGCTGACATCAATACCATTCAGCTGCCTAAATAAACAATGTTAGCAATTGGACAATATTACATAGGGTAAGTATAACACTTTCAGAGTACACTGTCATTTGACAAGATGTCTTTGTATTTTGAGTGTCTTGGTCTAAGCAATGATAAAGGAACCTTTTGTTTTGATGACAATGATTTATTCATTGATGGATTTATTTACATTTGAAGCAGGAGTTAATTCTTTTGATTGAGTGACCATCTTTTGCAGGTAACATAGAGTTGTGTGCTGAATGTATCACATGGTGTGAGGATTGTACTTAGAGTTTTGACAGTTGGTAGTTTGTTTCGGTAAATGTGCCAAATCGATTGAGAAAAACTGTAAGCAAAATAATCTGTACACTCGCTGGCCTGCATCGTAGCTGCTGAACATAGTTGGTGGAGACTAAATACAGAGCTCAAATTAGTGACTATTACATTCATCAGGTGACCAGAAACACAACTCCGAACAAAGATTAATTAAAGTTGTTCCGCATATGTACAGTAAATAAATAAGTATAACTAACAACTTAAAAGATGATTAAATGTCAGTGTGTGTTCACAGCTTGTTTCTGGTAAATGGACTGTATTTATGTAGCGCTTTTCTTGTCTTATGGAACACTCAAAGCGCTTTTACATTACAAGTCGCATTCACCCATTCACACAGCGCCGATATGTACAGAGCTTTTTCTGTCACATTCAAACACCTAAGGATACTTATGTTGACTGGGGGAAGCTGGACTCAGACCACCAACCTTCCGGTTTGTGGATGACCTCTTTACCTCCTGAGCCACAGCCGCCCAAATGTAGGCCCCAAATGAGGAAAAAAAAAAGTATATTGCAAATTCATTGAAAGTCCCACAGATTAAGGAACAGTGTTCCCCTTAATCTTTACCATGGGTTCATAAAAGAGAATGTTTAATTCATTTCATGATGGATGATTCTAACTTTGAAGTGCATTTCTTTGAGTTTCAAATTATATAATATAATTTTATGGCATGTACTTCTGCACCTTACAAAAAGCAGTTATTGTTTCACCATGAACAACCACTGCTGTCGTTATGAACACACAGTTATTACTTTTATGTGAACAGTTTTGACAAATTTTCACACTTTCACTACAAATAAACCTACACAACAGAATAAGTGTTTGAAGAGTGAAAAAAAACCAACAAAAAAACAGAGCAAAATATGAATGAGTCATGACTGTGTTTGAACAGTCAATATGCGTATTACTATTTAGAAGTTTCCAAATGAAAGCAGCACTGAAAACAACGACTCTCTGTTTTCTCTGTCAGGTGGTGTGGAATAGCTCTTACAGAGTTGGCTGTGGAATGACACTGTGCCCTAACAACATCTATTTCTACGGCTGCCACTATTATCGAGCGTATGTGACCCTCATTCCCTTTCCGCATGCTTAAAAAGCATGACTTTATTTTAGACCTGTACATCTGGCAGAACCAGAGGTCAGTTCCGAGTCAAATTTGTAATCTATTTAACAGAGGAAACTTCAGGGGTTGGCTGCCTTATAAAGCGGGACCTCCGTGTGCTTCTTGCCCGAATGCCTGCATAGACAAACTCTGCAGTAAGTAGGCCATCAGATACTGTGACAAATACACAATTTGCATTCTCTGTATGGTGAATAGGATGTTATACAACAAGTAATATTGTCTACTGAGGTCAAAAATAGACAGTGGATTAACCTTTTCATTTCTGTATCTGTTTTTTCTTTTTCCATTTCAGCCAACCCTTGTCCTTATATAAACAGCTACATCAACTGTCCAACCTTGAAAGCCAGGGTGGGATGCGGCAATAAGCTGGTGTATGCATGGTGTCCTGCTTCATGCAAATGCATCAACAAAATCATTCCAATTGCCTAAAGAAACATTCTTCAGTCTGCAAACTTACTATACTTTAAGTTTTCACACTATTTGCATGTTTGTTGTTGGTTCTTTGCATGTGAGGGAAGCTTATTTCACGTAAAGAATGTAAAGAAGAATTTGAAGAATATACTCAGCGCAGCCTCTGCAGTTTAATTTTTGTGAAGCTCTAACAGGGGGTGAACATAGTGGAGCATTTAGCTGCAGGAGTTGGTGGAGACCAAAACAGAGCTAAAAAGAGTGAGTACTGTACTTAAAGCTACAGTGTGTAATATTTAGAAAAACTTATTAACAGAAATTTAAAATATTCTCCATTACTGTGTGTTCATTTATGTATAATCACCTGCAACAAAGAGCCAATGTCTTTTCATAAACTTTGAATGAGGTAATTATAGTGATTGGGGTTCTCAGTTTGTTGCGGTTTGCACCTTCACCAACAGATACCGCCAAATATTACACATGAAGCTTTAAATTCAACATTGGACTTTTTTGTTAACATGTCCCCCATATCAACTTTATCAGATGATCATATGTCAATGTTGTGCTTGCAGCTTGTTGCCCTGCCACTGAGACTATCAGCTTAATAACTCAGCTATGTTGAGTGGTTAGAGCTCAGCTACCAGTGCCGTGGTAATAACAGCTGAATGACAATTTGATTAAGCTAACATTCACTTTAGGTTAATATTTTAATTACTCTGTTGATACAAAGCTCAACAGATGAAAAACCAATTCATCAACATTGTACAGAAAGTCAGCAAAGTTAAATCAACAGTATGTACAAACATGCGAGGATGACACAAGCGTCGACAGCCATGACACCGTCGACCAGAACAGGTGCAGGCAGACAGAGGAACTCCAATCATGCCCCAAAGCACAGAGGGCTCCAGGTAAATGTGCCATTTTAGTGTTAAATGATCCTCCAGCAGATTTAGAGGGAAACAGTTTTAGTGCAGTGACTTGCATAACAGCTGCCAACAGGCAGAGGCTGGTGCCAAATCCACTGTGACAAGAGCTGAGCCAAGTCTGGAGCCCTGAGTACACACAGACACACACGCACGCACGCACACACACGCAGAAAAACACCCTCGCATCACCACTGATGTGCCAGTGGTGATGGCACATCAGTGGTGCCATCACCACTGGCTTTAATATTACACTTATACTTCAAGATCTCGCAATTTTTCTATAACACCAACCTACTTTCGCGAGTTTGGCCTGCGTCGTCAGTGTAATTCGACATCAATGAAGACTACTGAGGTTTTTTTTCAATGCTGCAGATATGCCAATGCTGCCCACAGGACATCCATGAACATGTAGCCTCATGTGCAGCAACCTTCATACATACTGGTGTAAAAGACTTGCATGACTGCAAGCAGGGTGAAAATCATCCCAGCAGTGGGAATACTCACCAGCTTGCATTTACATGTACCTCTTAAACTATAATCTTTAAATCAATGATCTGCGATGCCATGTCATTGTGTCAAAAGGGCTAACCTTAGTTAGGTGATTAGAAATGCAAAATGTGTCTGATAAATACAGGCCAGGGTTATTGTCAGGGGATGACATACAGCAGATAATAAGCAAATCTCCACTGCACAATAAGCACAAACCCATTACCTTTGTGTTCCAGCAGGTGGCTCTGTTGTACAACTCACCTGCATATGTATCCCACAATGTTTAGTTACACAGTATCTGAACCATTGGCCTATGGAATAAAATGCATCAAATTATGTAGAATAATGTGCCCCATCACTCACTCTCAGTAACGCTTATGCAGTAGGGGTTTAATATTTTTGCTTTGAACTACATATAAGGTCAATGCATTGTACCTTGTGTGAAATATCTCAAATATCTTTTGAATTAAAGGGGGGATTGGTCACATAGGATACCGTCGGGGTTCATTTTCACAGGAAACCTGTGACTGGCAACGGCACAAGCGACTGTTAGTACTATTACCTCACTTTCGAGATTAGCCCATCGCCTCCATGCACTCTCCACATAAAGAGGAAGATCAAGATCACACACAATGTGACTCTGAACAGAAAAAAAACAATCGTCATGTGAGCCTCCTGGGAGACAACTGCTGTCCTTGAGGGATGTCATGTGTACTGTAGCTTCTGAATACAGCTGACATCAACCACAGCAGCATTAATAATCTGGGAAAAACAATATAAAAGCTGAAAGCAGTGGGTTTCATTCATTTACCTGCTGCTGTAACACTGGAATTTCCCAGCTTGGGATCAATAACCTATCTATGTATCTATCTATCTATCTATTCAGAGAGAGGATGAAGACATTATGTAATCATGCTAATTGGTTTAAAACTATCTTGATGGAGACCCAGCCAAGGCTGCAGGTTTAAACCAGTTTACCCTCCTAAATAAAAGCTTTTTATATAACTTGTTATGAGGTTTCTTAAACTTACTACAATTGGAACTGATTGAGAAGTTGGCGTCTTCAACTGTCAATAACATATTTCACCAAGGCTATTTGTAAGAAATGTTCAGAGCTATTTCAAAATGAATAGAACAATTTGTGTTTTATTCTGTTTTATTTGTTGTTAGTTTTTTGCTATTCTGCACGCATTTTTTGTTGGATTTGTGCTGTTTTGCGTGTATTCTCCTGTTGAATTTTGTCCTTTTTCTGCACATTTTCATGATGAGTTTCGTGGTTTCTCTGTTTTATATATGTATTTAGATGTTGACTTTGGTGCCGTTTTGTAAGTATCCTCTTGTTGAATGTAGTCCTTTTTCTGTAGCTCCATTATTATGCGGAATTTGTTTTTTTCAGTTTAATATGTATTTTGTTGTTGACTTTTGTGCTGTTTTGCATGTATCATCTTGTTGAATTCAGTCCTGTTTCTGTACATTCTTATGCTGAATTTGGTTATTTTTCTGTTTTGTATGTATTTTGTTACTGACTTATTGCAGTTATTATAGTTTCTGGTGTTTGGTAAGTATTTTTGAGTATAAAGTGGCATTGCCAACTAACTCAATCTGTACATTATGTGGCAGTGGTCCAAATGCTACAGCCTATGCTTTTCCCAATTAAAATGTTTCTTTCTTGTAAGCAGTGGAACAAATCTCTAGAAGACTAAACTGATTTGTGAAGTTCGTACAGTTCACACCGCATGCGGGTTTATCGCTCTGCAGAGGCGCGAAGAGGAGGCGGGTCCGCTGTCGCCGAAGAAAACAAATAATGAATCGGGTTTTGATTGACAGCGCAGCCTGTTGTACTCGTCGCGCGTTCACGACACAAGGCACCACAAGTCGGTTCCCCCGGGAACGGCACGCGAGCGAAAACAAACACCGAACGGCAAATCACCGCTCAAGTTTTGTTTTTCTTTTGGAATGTTTTAATGTTTTGTTGTATATTTCAAGTTTTCGGGGCGGACATAAGCCCAGACGGTCTGTCGGCTGAAGGGGACTCCTCTCTTTGTTCGCTTACCCGGCTGACGACGGAGCTCGTGCGCCGACTGGACTTTGAGTTGGTTGTGAAACTTACTTCACCCGGACAGCTAGCGGGGGGGAGTTCGGCTAGCTAGCTAGCTAATTAGCTCGGCTCGGCTCGGCTCGACTCGGCTCGGCTCGGCTCTCATCAGCTGCGGCAACAACTCGAGAAGGAAGCGCGTCCTTCCCCCCGCGGAGAGGACCCGGCAGCCGAGAAGGTACATCGCGCCACCGGGCGCCACATTGTTACGAGCGTGCTTTTTCTTTTTCTAATGAAGTAACTTCACGTGAAGAAGGGGACGGCTTGTTACTGCTGGAGAGGATGCAACACGCACCGGGGGGGGGGGGGGTCTGTGGGGTTGGAAACGGCGGGGGACGTGAGTTAAAACTTGCTCTAGAAAAAAAAATGTAACAACGACAAAAAAATACCCTGACCCCAAGCAGAAGCGCGTGTCTCTCGTCGCGTTGCGTTCTCGGTGTGCGGGGTTTTAACATCCGCGTTCGGTGCGCGCCGAGCGCTTTCACGCCTGCTGCTCGTGGCCGCCGCCTACTGTTCAGCGTGGCGTTGCGTCGCGTTGCGTTACTGCTGCTGTAACGCAACGCAACGCAACGTAACGGTGTGTGTGTTGCCCCATTATGCTAATCGCCGTGGTTCCTCTTCACAGACGGAGCACAATGCGCGGAGGAAGCCGCCGCCCCCCCGCTGTCCGCGGTAACCGGACGGACCCTCGCACCGGGAGATGATATGGCAGAATTGCGGGCAAATGGTGCGAGGCGATAGGCCGGCCAGGAAATCGGCGTGAAGACGAAACATCAGGGCTTTTGCTTCACAGCATCCTGTGTGTGTGTGTGTGTGTGTGTGAGACAGAGAGCGAGACAGACAGAGAGAGAGACAGACAGAGAGAGAGAGAGAGAGAGAGAGTGCGCGTGCGCGTGCAGGAAGTGCCTATGGCGGAGTTTGGGGAGGACGGCAGCCTTCCTCCATCGACTCTCGGGGACAAGGCGCATTGCGAGGTGTCGTTCTCGAATGGAGACTGCGGGCTGTCGGACAACATGGTCGGCTCGGGCTCCCTCGTCGCACCTGGCGGCCAAGCCGGCGTGGAGAGCGCCAACGCCTCCGTCGGACCCGTGGACGCCAGAAGCGACATACCGCGCAGGAGCAGCATCATCAAGGTAAGTTCGTCGCGTTCTCAGCTCGTTCGGCCGAAACAACCCTGCACATGTGCACTGGTCACTGTGTTGGAAGTTCGCCTATAACATGTGTGTCCGTCTGTGGTTGTCACAGCACAGGCCAGTAAATGGATCCCCAGAAGCACATCCTGTGCTTGGTTTTGAATGATTTGCATATTGTGTATGGCACAGCTTCTCCTTATTGTGTGTTTTTTTTTTTTTTTCGTTCTCAGATGGGGACAATAAAGTGAGAGCATCATACATACAATCATACTAAACCCGACCCAATGTCCAGCAATTGAATCGTAGTGTTTACAGTAGAGCCCATTAAGTACAGCAGCAGAAAATGCAGAGCGATGGTGGTTGCCAGTATTTAGATTATAGTATGTGCAATTAAAACGCACAGATCCAGGAATTTTTATTTATGATTCTAATTCCAACCCTGTGAAGATGCCTGGGGGTTTCACAGCACAATAGTCATCAGTCACGGTGCAGCGCGCGCGCGTGTGTGTGTGTGTGGGGGGGGGGGGTCTTCTGATGATTTGGTAACACCGAATGTGCATCACAACAAGCAACACAGGCAGACAACTGCCGCCACCAGTTCTGCAGCTGTGGTGACTCGTGGCTGTGTTGACTCGTGGCTGTCACCGTCATGGCCTATCGGTGACAGATCCAGTGTCTCTCTCTTGCTCACGCAAGCAGCTCGTTGTGCTGTGATGACATCACATCTGACACGCGACCTCACTACAGCTGTGGCCGTAAAAAGCCCATAACGCAACGTCCTTTTTTGGATTGAAAAACCACTCCTTGTTTATATTGTCACTTTTTTTGTGGATGTCATCTTACCTCTAAATAGACTCGCAAGCCACACTCCCAAAATGTTAGCACTCTGATCAGGACCAGTCTCAGACTTTGTGTAGCGCCAGAACACAATATACACTATCTCAAGGCACTTCACATAATGAGTAAGCAACTTGTCGACAGCAGAGAGAACTCTCTCTTTTTACACTAAGAAATTTGTAACAGAACTGAACTCAGTTGTGGGCGGAACATCTGTTGCGACCGGTTGGGGTGAGAGGAGAGAAATGGCGAGAGAGGAGGAGAAAGAGAACAGTTGTATAACCGTCGCTGTAAGCTTTGTCCAACTGCTTCTTATTATGACAATAATAATACTGACACAGATGCAATTATATTGTTAATAATAATAGGTTATTATTAATAATAATAATACGGACACTTATCAGTCCACACAAAGTAGGAATCGCTGTAACACTTACATAAACAGTAGTCCCTACTCATGCCCTCGACCAATAACATACGGCTTGTTTGTACAAGAGTGTTTTTGTCAAAATCATTAAATAAAACTTACCTGTGCGTTTCGAATGACAGGGCCACTGAATGTTTTGCATGTCGATTCGAATGACAGGGCCACTGAATGTTTTGCATGTCGACCTCATATACACAGAGTAGTCAGAGTCTGCCTCAACACTGTTTTGGTTAAGTATACTGTTAGAAACAAAATTGAATATCATTTTTCTAAAAAAGGGAAACTAGTGGTCAGAGGAAATCTCTGAAGTCTTGTCCTGCTCCAGATGCTGATCCTGAACAAACATAACTTTAACTGGTTAATATCTTTTAACTGTTTCATTGCGATTGCGACTTGCTCATTACAGTTCACTCCTTGATATTGCTATTGGTAGCTTTGCTTAAGGGGCACCAAAGATCATGCCTCCTCTTCACATTGCAATAATCTTTCAGCTGTATGTTGAAAGCCGATGCATTTTCTGTAGCTATCGTCAGCATTTTTTACATTTTATGGAAGTCTTGGCTCTGCTGCAGTAGCTGTCATAATGTGATGGTTTGAAGTAGATGAAGGGTTCCTTTGCTAAACTCAATGAAGGAATTGTTATACTTTACAATGGCAGTCATGGTTATTTATTTATTAACTGTACTCGACACCTTCACAGCATTATGATAACCTAGACCCCAAATGGTTCTTGAAAGAGAAGTAATACATGTATGCCTTTTGCTTTGATGTTTGTGTTTGGCTTTTAGAGGTCAGTAAATCACTAGTCCGAGTCAGTGATTTAATTCCCTCGAGGGCCAGCTAGATTAATGCATGAGCTAGTGTAACGAATTTCATGGGTAGTACTTCTCCAATGGCAGCTTCTGTTTGTGTTTGAGTGAACTCGTTGTCTTAATGGTTTATTATCAGGTCTATGATTTGATGCCTCGGCTACACTCTCCCCAGCAGTGGACAGGGTTCGGCAGCTCACCTTATTGCTGGCAGGTTTTGCATCAACATATTCTTGGCACATTGAGGGAGTTGAACTTTGATGTGCCGTCTGTCTGGAGACTGATGGGGAAGATATTGACATTTGTAAACTTCAAAGTAATATCTCATTACACAAGGGCCTGTCTCAGTTCCCAGGCACATCTGAGTCCGATTTATTTCGGTGGGATGGAAATGGTCTGTATTTATATGGCGCTTTTTCTAGTCTTCTAGACCACTCAAAGCGCTTCACAGCACACCACGCTTTTTTTCTATCACTGCGATTTATGATACGTTATGCAGCACATCTGACCCAGGGTTTATACTTTGCTGTCAAAGTATACATATTCATCCAATCCTCCTGGTGTCACCAATTAGAAATGCCTTGCCCTTCATGTACTAGTCATGCTCCCCAAATTGTTCAGCACATCGGCATGCGGACTGGGGGAAGCTGGGATCGAACTGCGGACCTCCAGGTTGGTGGACGCCCGACTCTACCTCCTGAGCCACAGGTGACCACTCCTGGGATGACCACTATTGCTATTGGTTCTGATGAAACGTACGGGGGCATACTGGATCATCAGCAGATTTTTTTTTGGGTTAAAGAAGTGCCTCTTAATGTGACGCGTTTGTTGAAAACGTCACATAGCTGTTACTGTCCACATTTGTGAGCTGGTTTCAGGGTTTCCCACAGAATTTGATTGCAGTAGTTGCCGGGATGCGGAGTGATTGCCCTGTGAACACACCATCATGCACACGACTCACACAATGCACAGCAAGAGCAGGTCTGCCTGCCAGTTGAGAACGGACGGTTGTTGCTCAGGAGGAAGAGCAGGTTGTCCACTAATCGGAGAGTCAGTGGGTTTGATTCCCGGCTCGTCCCCTCCACATGAAGACGTGTCCTTTGGCAAGACTCTGAACCCCATACTGTCTCTGATGGCATGTGAATGAGATGCTGGCTGATAGACAAAGTGCTACATATAGAGGTGCTGTATGAATGTGTGTCAACTGTACTATAAAGAGCTTTGAGTGGTTGAGAAGAAAAATGCTATAAATGCATTTACCATTTAACTTTACACAATGAAAGCAGATTCTACCGTTGTTAAGCCAAATTCTGCCTTCCTGTAGAGAAATGTAAAAAAAATGTATGGATGTTTGGATAGGCCACCAATGCGATGAGAGTGACAGCAGGGCAAAGAGTACTGCACACAGCTCTTTAATGAAGTAACACAAAGATGAAGCAAAACAGAGATCTCGTATCTTATCATGAAAAGATACAAGATTAAAATCTTCAGGTCATTATGAAATTGTGGCGAGACAAATGGGACTATGGCGGGCCACCACAGTCTAGGTAATTGATGGGACACACTGGGTCTAGAAGATTCCACATGGTGGTCAAGTGCCAGGTAATCCATGCATACGAGAAATCTGTCTGAAAAGCTCAGTGACCCAAGTTCCACATCGGACAGCATAATGAATGCCTTCATGACAAGGCATATTAAAATGCACAACGAGTCAGTATGAAATGATTTAGTGACGCTCGCTTAGCAACAAAACACACAGATGGATGAACACCCAGTGAGTCACAGCAGACATGATGACTTCTGATAAGTCGGAGCCAAAAATGAATGTCATGTCAAGTTACCCTGAAGAGAACATGGATTATTACCAAGGAGAGGGTTGAAGCAGGAAGTGCACTTCTTAGTCAGGGGTGAAAATGTTCTCCCTCATAATTCATAGCTTGAAAGGGTTTTTTTTATGTATGAGGATATTGTCAAATCTAGCCATACACATTACAAACCAAAGAGCGAGAGTCTTAAGTAAATTTGAATTGAGAAAGTGAGATTACGATGCAGGAAAAAGTAAAAATGTCCTGTCTGAAGGCAATCTCGCAAATCAAATAATCTGCAACCCGTGCCCTTGACTTCAAGCCAATACTTTAGTGAGAACATTTGTTTTTGCCTCTGACAACCACGAATGATCGGATATTGCTTTGAAATGGTGGGTGTAAAGGGTTGGACCAGTGTTCACAAGACAGTCTGTTTCACACCGTTAGTCAAGAGTATTCAGTTCTAGTTAAACAGCTCGAGTGTTGGGAGGATGTGGTTGGAACAACACCAACCACATTCTCATAGTAACAACTGCAATTCTCGGTGCTTAACAAAAAATGAAATGGAAAAATCCTGTAACTACATCGCCTCTGTTCTTCCATCGACACACCAAATTTAGAGATTTGTGCAGTTTTGTCAGATGTATGCACCTTTACTCCTTTGTAGCTTGTATGAAGTAAAATGCTCATTATATCAAATTTGTTAGTTTGTCCCATTAGGATCAGATGCAATGTATGAGCATATCTCGCTTTAAGATCAGGAGAAGATTCAAGAAGATTCAAACTTTTGACGTGCCTGCTGACCCGCTAGCTAGGATCAGGGTGAGAGACATGTTTGACATTATGAAGAATGAAACCCAAATGTTTAAGCACTCAAATAGTTTTTATTCCATGTTTTTCTACCTACTTCAGATGCTGAGAAATAAAGGTCTGAATGAATCCTCAGGTGTTAGGCTGTTTTCAAACAATGCTAGGTTAACAGCTGCACTAAATAGAGTTTTTGGTTTAGGTTACATAGCAACCATGTGATACTTAAGCTTGGGATGCGCTGATCAGATAGGGATATTGGTCTGATATTGATTCAAATAGCTGTGTTAATTCAATTCAGTTCTATGGTTAGGTCTTAGTGCGTGTACTGCCTTCAGTGTCAGCTGTTTAATGGTCAATTTGTACATTTTGCTAGAGGGAGAGCAATCATATAGCATGTAGGGAGCTAAAAACAAGTGTCCGGCAGTTTGGGGGTATTTCACGCTTGCCAAGTTGTAAGACTAAGATTTTTATTATAAACCGGGTCTTTTAATGTTAAACATTTTATATGTGGGCTGCCATTGGCAGGGAGAAATAAAAAAAAACATGACTACACCTCCCACCTCACTACTCACCTCAGATCATCTTGACATAGTCTTTTTATTGCATTGTTATTAACACTTATTTCACAGCTCTGATAGGAGAAGAAAACAATCTTATACCTCTTTCACACCAAAATTACCGTGTAGACCCGGGTTTTTTAAACGCGGATCGACCCACGTTTAATCGGCAATTGGCCACTTTCACACTGCGAGCAGACCAGGGTCTGATGATCGTGTAGTGACAGTTGGCGGCCATAGATGGCGTTAGAGAGCAGTGCGCGCCATAAAACAAAGAAGAAGAACATTACACAGAAAGCATGGTAGCCAGTCAGCGGTACCTTATATCTTGTACTTGTCACTCTTGCTGTCACACGCGCAAGAGAAGAAGAAGGTTGGCACTGCACGCTGTGTTTGTGTAAGTAGCTGCAGCCACAAGGAGAATGGGCTCCGCACATCATCAATGTTACCGACAGTTTTTGGCCACTGTGTAATGAGAGACCGCCTGATGAGGCCGTGTGTGTCCGCCGAAGGGTTGAAATAAAGTGCCCCGTTCTAAACTTCATCGATGATCTGGATTGTGTCAGTTGTTACCACCAACAAGCCAAAGCTAGGCCAAGCTAGCTAGCTACATGCGAGAGATCTCTTTACTACAGCTGGTGAGGTAACAGCAGTTACCAACGGAGGAGTCGTGCCTTCATTGCCTCCGTCATTGTACAAATTAGTTCGTTCACCCGGGTGTGACGTTCACATCAATGCCGATCGGAGGTGAAGCCGATTGTTACCGGGGTCTAGTCATTTGACCAAGGGCTGAATGCCGATTAAACGTTTTCACACTGCAGAAAACGCCGGGTGTTAGTGGGTTTAAACGTTTTTTTTGGCCAGTGTGAAAGGGGCTTTAGCTTGTGATTTAACCCTGTTAACCCCTGTGGTTTATGAGGACTTTCCTTGAGCCAAAGTGTTTCAGTAATAAAATATGTTATTGAACTTTATATAGACAATGTTCATTGTGAATATATGTACTCTGCTCTATTAATGCTAATGTTTTCATCACATGATAAAATGTGGTGAATAATTAATTGTATATGCCGGAGTACACTGGAATGTGTAGATGCACAGAAGCTGCTTGTTTCAATTCATCGCAACAAAAATAGAACTGAACCAAGGAAAATGAATTGGGTAATAATCATTTCTCCTAAAATGACTTTTGGTGTGGCCTTAGGCAAGAGAGCTAACATTACTTTAATTATATTCACACTGAACTCCATCTTCAGCAAATGTCTACTGCACAGTAATGAAGAGGGTGGCACGACATTTTCCATTAATTGAGACTCTCTAAATGCTCTGATGTTCCATTTTCTCAGCCTGTCCCTTCCTGCAGCTCCTCTTTTCAGCCTCTGTCTGAAACATTTGGTTTTTCAGCCATTAGTGGTGTCTTATGCTCTTCTGAACATCGTGACATCACAATGTTACGAAAACATCGGGGGGACTCTTGACTAGAGCCCTTTCACACTGGGCAAAAAAACGGTTTAAATCCGCTAACACCTGGTATATTCTGCATTGTGAAAACGTTTAATCGGCATTCAGCCCCAGGTCAAATGACTACAATAGACTCGGGTAGTAATCAGCTTCACCTCAGATCGGCATTGATGTGAATGTCACACCCGGGTAAAAAAACCCAATTTGTGCGAAGACGGAGGCAATGAAGGCTTGACTCCTCCGTAAGTAACTGCTGTTACCTCACCAGCTCGCAGGCTCCAAACTGTAGTAAAGAGACCTATCGCATGTAGCTAACTCGCTTAGCCTAGCTTTGTCTCGTTGGTGTTCACAACAAACAAAATCCCGATAAATCGATGAGGTATAGAACGGTGGCTGCAGACGTACACACAACAGCAGTGCAAACCTTCTTCTTCTCTCATACACACACTTCAATACCCATAGTGCCACCTGCTAAAAGTGCCAGACTTGGCTCGTAACACTGCGCTGAGTTTGTAAACTTTGAAAGAGTGACAAAAGTACAAGATATAAGGTAACGTTAACCACTACCATGCTGGCTGCTTTCTGTTGTTTACTATACTGTTCTTCTTCTTTGTTTTATGGCGCGCACCACTCTCTATCGCCACCTATGATTGCCACGTATCACTTCACTGTTTCCTTCTGGCGATCATCAGACCCTGGTCTGCTCGCAGTGTGAAAGTGGCTAATTGCAGATTAAACGGGGGTCGACCCGCGTTTCAAAAACCCGGGTCTACACGGTAATTTTGTTGTGAAAGTAGTATAGGCGTTACTGACAAACCTCCCTTTACTTTGGACTTTTTAACTTTGCAAACCTTTTACATACACAAAAAAGCTTGCTTGCATTGTTGCATGAAATGCAGTTGCCGAAACCAATGCCACTGGCAGTTGATGGGGCAATTTTTTATCAGGTGCTGCCGCCTTACAGTCACTCGTTGAGGTTGTACGTGTTCAAGGTGACTCGCAGCAGCATTCAGTCGCTTACTTGAATCATTGCTTATTCATCCATCAGCGCGGGTGTCACTGATTTACACAAGTGCCGCTTTAGTGTCCCTCTTATTGCAAAGGGTAGCTCAAATGACTTGGCAGTGATTACGATTCTGCCATGTTCACGGTCAAAATTGTTTTACGCCCTTATGATGAGCTGCTTTAATATTTCACTGTAATGATCAATGAAGCACAGAAAATAGTTTACATATTTAAACATTTAACACTGACTTTAATTATAAATAATTATGTGTCACAGATATATTGAAATCCTAGAGTCAAGGTTGTGATCTCTATGAAATATACTTAATGAGCCTCTCTGCTGAGAGGAGACGCAAGGCTGATCGTCGCTCCCAGATTATATGTTTAACTGGGTTTAGCTGCTCTAACATGCTGATGCATAATCAACATAATCCAGACTATAAAGTATGTTGATACTGTCTACTTCAGTGGTAATTGCTAAACGTAGTGCTGCAACTGTTTGTCAGATGTATGACGCAAAAAATATTCTTAATGGTTCCAGGTTCTCAAATGTGACTAATTGCTGTTGTTCCATGTCATAACATTATAATAAACCGTCTCAAGTTATTTGAGATTATGTATGTTGTGAGTTGTCGTGCTTCAATCTAAATGGAATTGAATGGAATATAACCTTTATCATTTTTAGACATTAGTGTTCTAGCAATAGAAATTAGTGCTTTCACTTTTTTCCTGGTGTTTTATTGATCAAACTTTATTGCTTCTTGGGAGAAAAAAACCTGCAGATTACTCAAAGGACATCAATTGTTAATTGAAGCTCTATTATCTTATTAGTGTGTAAATTTGGTTTAGTTTCTTTGGATAACTACTGCCTTTTCTTGCACATGAAAACTTTGGGTTTTGAATTACACTATTCATGTTATGAGAACATTTGCATGTTTATATTGTCTTTAAAACAGTTAACAGAGACACTGCTCTCTGTAACTTGATCACATGGATTTGCAGTATTGAGTATTGTGCAAAATGCTTTGAAGTCTGGTGTACACCGTAACATTACACTGCTCATCAGTTAATGGGTAAACAGCAGTTATGTTTGTCCAAGTAGAAAATAATCAATAGTTTAATCAATAAAAGAAAATGGCTGCGGCCTTAGTCGGATATCCAGGTTTAACACTTGAAGGTTGACTGCCAACTTTCGTCTGCTCAGTCAGTAAAGATTTAACAAAAAGACGTTAAACATGAGACCTTTGAAACACAGGAATAAGAATATAATACGTTTATATTGCGAAATGAACAAAAGATTTTAAATCGTTTTCTAGCCCTTCTTTAGTCTTTACCTGTGTATAGGCATAGGTTTCTTTTTGTGACGATCAAGAATTTAATCTAAAAACACGCGAACCTCCGCTGTTACAATTGCCAATATCACACTGGCTTTGCCTTCACAGTGTGGTTTTGAACCCAGAGTGGACCTGGGGCGTAATGTGTGTGGGTGTATGTATGTATGTAGTCAGAGAGCTTTCTTATGATTGGGATATGAAGAAACACTTTGCATAATAATTGGAAATTCCATGTTGTTTGGCTTGCTGGTTGACATTCAAGGTCCTGTTAAATATTTTATATACAGTAGCCATAACATGTTAGGAAACCAGGTGTTGCAGGTTAGATGGTGCAGTGCGACAGTAGGGTTACACTGCATTTCAGTTAATGTATGTATGTTTTGAGTCTTGTTCTTAATAAAAAAGGTACCAGTGAGCGGCTGTTGTTCTGGTGTGTGTTGGGTGACCCAGGGTGGCTAGGATGTTTGCCACAGTGGAGCCCTACATGGGGCCCAACACCACCAGAAATGGAACGCAGCAATTTCAGCCAGTGACTATGTTGGCTCAATTGGCGAAGGAGTTTATGGCGATGCAGCGGGAGCAGGTGGTGGAGAACATGCGGCAGCTGGAGGCTCTTGCACAGTCAGAGAGGTGGACCCAGCTGCTGGAATGTCTACTGGCCTGATACAGGCCAGCATCGGGTCCGCCTCCTCTGTCCTCCTACACCTGCGTCTCTCTAAACGAGGCAACAGCAGCGAGTGAGCCCCAGGTGGGTCTGGTCGACACCTGTCACAGACCCTGGTTCCCCGTAAGCAGTCCTACCTACAACAGCTCCCGATCTGGGTCCTGAATGCTGGTCCGCGGTCCAGCAAGCCGGGGCTGCCCAGACGGGCTGCCTGGCCCCCCCTGCGGCCCACCTTGGTTCCAGGTTCATGAACCGAGAGCGCAGAGGGTCACACCCCTCGTTAAAAAGCCTTTGAAGAAGCTTCCAAGAGGAGACAGACACAGAAAGAGAAGAGCAGTGACAGAAGCCAGGCAGGGTCACACTGCATTTCAGTTGATGTGTTTTGAGTTTTTTTCTTTACAAAAGAGTTACAGATGAGCGGCTGTTGTTCTGGTGTGTGTTGGGTGACCCAGAATGGCAAGGCCCAGGTTTGCCACAGAAATAAAAGAGGAAATCCTAGGGGTATGCAGAGGAGAAGAGGTGGGTTTTAAGACGTGACTGAAAGGTTGTGAGGGAGTCGGAGTGACGGATCTCTTGGGGAGGGAGTTCCACAGCCTTGGAGCAGCCCTGGAGAAAGCTCTATCCCCAAACCTGCGGAGGTTGGTTTTGGGGGTGGAGAGGAGACCGGCAGAGGAGGATCTGAGGGACCGTGTGGGTTGGTAGGGGGAGAGGAGATCAGTGAGGTATTGGGGAGCAAGATGGTGGAGGGCTTTGAAGGTGAGGACCAGGACCTTGAAGGTACTTTGGTGGGAGACAGGGAGCCAGTGGAGTTGTTTTAGGACTGGGGTGATGTGGTGCCAGGATTTGGTGTGGGTGATGAGACGGGCGGCTTCGTTCTGGACCAGTTGGAGTCTTTTGATGGAGCTGGGGCAGATGCCAAAGAGGAGTGAGTTGCAATAATCTAAACGGGAGGAGATGAAGGCATGGATGAGTCGTTCGGTGGCGGGGAGTGTGAGTGAGGGTCTGATCAATATAGTTTATATCTACAGGTCATGGCAGAAAAAAAACTACCAGAAACCTCCAGTCCCTTTTTCTGGGGCGGACTAATTACTGTCGGTTATTTATTTCCCATTCAATACACATCTTTTTTGGAAAACCTTATATGCAGGGATGAAAGGTTGTTTTTGCTGTCTGAAAACATATCCAGTATGCTCCTAGTATGCAACTTTATAAAGCATTAAAACTGTGCAAAGTTACTAAATTAACAAATTAATATTGTTACTCAGTAATGGCTCAATCAATATTTGAGAAGGCCCAATGGTTCAATCAATATTTGGCCTAGAGCTAAATCTCAAATAGCTGATGATGAAGAAACAAACTTTTTCCCTCAACAAACCTCAGATTTATGTAAACGGGGTTGAAAAACTGACGACAAATAAACAAATCAAATGTGTATAGTAGTAGTAAAAGTCAAAAATAAAATAATAAAGACATAACAAACTAAAACAATTTAAATTCATAATGTGAGGGGAATGCATCTCTTTTGATGTCTGCTTTAGTTTGAGCTTTAGTGAGCAAATTTGAGTCACAACCACAATGTTCCAGAAATAAACACTAATTTGTTTGTCCAGGAAATGGTCCGGCTTTATAAGTTAACTCCCTGGGTATTCACCTCCTCCACACTACATTTGACTGATAACTGATATCATATGGTACAGTACAGCCACATCTGGGCCTTTACCCGATACAAACTCCTGTGGGATTTGACTGCAGTGCAGCTGGAGAACAGACAGTCTACATATGCTTTTTTAAAAATCAAACAAGCTCCTCACCAGAAGGCTGTAAATCTGTCACAATATTAAGCATAAAACTAGTGACTCGTTGTATAAATTGGTGGTTTAAAAGTGGTTTTCGTGTGCACAAAATGACAACAATCTCATCAGACCGGCCTTCCAATACATGTATTTCCTCGCCAGTGAGGTTTCCCTGTGACTCATTTCGTTAAAGGTTTTGTTGCCGTGTTACTCTCCCATCTCTCTTTCACACTTTCAATTTGTTTTCATCTCAGCCTCCTCTGCCTGTTGAACTTATGAGGTGGTGTTAACACAGTCTTGTTATTTTTATGATGCAGCTTGGGGTGTAGTCAAGAAAGCAGGTTTAACAAACTCTGAACCTAACCCTGAGTTGACCAACTCTGAGATGGGAAACTCAAAGAATTTTTGGTTCCAGAACAGCTGTTCTGAATTGGTTTAATCAACTCTGAGTTATGTGCCTGGCTGCCAGCTATTTCTATATACATATAAAAAAAAAAGAAGAAAAAAAAGCCATCATCAAGGAAACTCCAATACTACGAGTCACCATGGCAACCAGGGAGAAAACAAGGTCCTCCTACTTCATGCCATTAGAGTTGGAGATACTGCTTCATGCTTATGGAGAAAATAAGCACATTCTGATAAAGCTGAGCATCCCAGCTACAGCTGATAGGGAGAGACAGTTGGCGTGGGAGACAGTTACTGCCTTAGTCAATGCGTACAACTGAATAAAATAGTGATTGATGTAATACTTGATGATATTTTCTTCACAGTTTGGCAATAATACATGGTTGGTGTAATGATTATCAATGCGGTCAGGGTTCAAGTCCCGGTGCTCACGTATGATGTTGGTGTAATAATATACATTTTCTTTTGGTTAGTGGAATCCTAAGGGCACAAAAATAACGTGGCTGCAGCTGAAAATGATCTTGTAATGGTAGGCTTTCAGTCGTTATCTGCGACGGGGGGGGGGGTCACACTACATGATCCTTCACTTGGGGAAATGTCTACAAAATACGTTTTGTCACGAAAACACGCGAGAAGTGACACGGGAAAATACTTAAAACAGGAATTGTCTGTCACTTTCACGATGAACGTCTAAAAGAAATAGTGTACAATATATTGCACAATACTCTTATGTTGAAAGGTCAGAAACAGGAAGTAGTTAGAGCAAATGGTAGACAGAGAGAAATAACTTTACACATTAATATGTGGTCCGGTAATAAATAAAGCTTGAGGTTACATTCATTATCTGTATCAACTCGCAACACGAAATAAACAAGCCCTGCAAATAGTCTGCGCGTTGATTTTTTCTGAAACATGGACATAGCAAAGCCAGAGAATATGGGTGATGAGTGTTGTTGCTTGTTAGATATCTGACAATGTCGGCGAGGCCTCATCAAGTCACTTTGATCATGTCGGTGGTAGTTCACACATAGCGATCAAGTGCAGATTTGCAAGCCCTGATTTCACGACAATTTTCCTCCGATTTGCTGCGGCTCCAGGCTTTGTCAGGGAGCGGAAAAACAGGCTTAAATGGTATAGTGTGAACTTTGCGTTAGGTTCACAAAGTTTCAGTTCACACTGTCTTTCTGGAACAGAAAACCCAGAGTATCCCTCTTCTCAGGGTAAACAAAACTCGCTTTCTGGAAAGATCCCCCTGGAAAGGAACTCCCAGTGGTTGCTTAATGCAAGAGATCTCCCTGCTCATTATTATGACGCCGATTTTCTGTTGTGAACAGATGGGATTGCACATGGGTATATACAATGGCGTCCAGATGTCTGAAACACTTCAAAATTACAGATTTTAAAACATTAATCATGACTGCACATCCACCTAAATCTGCAACCATGCACCTATTGGACGATACTAGCTGTCAATCATTCTTTACCCACGCATCATTGCATATGGTGCTCTATCATCTATTTTACTCTAAATTAGACCATCATTTACAAAATGAGCATCACACTGTATTGAAAAAGACTTGAAACTAGAGATTGTACCATTTCTTTGTCCCGAAAATGTTTACTGATGTTATAAATCAAGTGAGAAGTAGTCATTTTCTCACCCTCTGCTGGCAATTTAAGAGAATACAGCTTATAGGTACTGCATTAGCTTCACTTTTGAGACCTGTAGTCTTCGTCCATCTTTATATACAGTCTATGCAATTGACCCATCTGCAGATGCCCTGAGTTGGACTGTTTGGTCCAAAGATGGTGTGTAACCATCTGTTAGAACTGTGAGATGTTTGAGCTTCCCTGGTTAACCATTCTTTTGTCTCAGCCTGCCTGGTAGTGGAGCAGACTTAAATGTTGTCATGGCTCTAATCAACCCTGTATGTATTCAGCAATTGACTCTTGATTCAAGAAATAAATATTTACATGAGGACACATGCTATTATAGATTGTTTCCACTTAGCAAAGTAAAGTTTGTACCATGCCAAAATAAACCTTGTAGGTCTATAATGTTGACATTGTGCAGTGATAATAAAGACTTATATAAATGAATATTGCATGAGTCTGTTAATGAACAACACCACTGACTTGTTCAATACAAGTTACAGAGATGTATTTTGGGCTAACAAATTAGCCACATCTGTATCAGTTATTTGCACCAATTGAATTCCAATGAAAATCTTCTAATTGAATCGATAAACTTCACTTATAAGTGAAACGAGGCTTTGTGTGGAGCTATGATCTAGTCGGATGTGGAACAATGTGATTCAGGTGAGTCACATTGCTTGTTGTTGTATGTAGGTAGAACAGAGAAGCAGAGAGTTATAGGTCCTCTGTGATATCCTCTTTTGTACAGATGGTTCATGGCTGCTCACTGAGCCAGGAGAAAATGCAGGATTCAAGCCATTAAGGGAATCAGATTCCTAAGGGAACAGTGAGCAGTTGGACATACTCTGTCTTACTTAGTCGTTCTCTCTCCATCTGACTTTGTCGCCTTTATTCACACACTCTACGACACACCAAACATATCTTAAAGGGGCCATATTATGCTCCAGGCACCTTTTCAGCCTGCCTCACGTATATTTGGTTATCTGGGCTGTCTGCCAGCCCACGGAGAATGAAAAGAAAACAATGAGTCGTTGATTCGTGGTTTGGGTTGATCGTGCAGACGGTCTGTAAACGTGACATTCACAGCCCGGGCGTCAAGTGACGTAAGTTGACTCCTGCTACTGGGGCGACCACGCCCCCAACCTGAGCAGCAACTCCCCCCGTGAAATGCGGAAAAACATCGAGTCTACGCCATAATTTTCTCGCGGCTGCCAGCGGTCGGGTTGCAGCTGCCGGCTTGCTGCCGGCGGACCTCGCGGCTGCCGGCATTCAGTCGTGGCTGCCGGCGGTCGCGGCTGCCGGCTTGTGGCGGAGCTCGCGGCTACCGGCTACCGCCGTAGCTAGACTCGCGGCCGGGATGTCGTTAACGTTCTATCGCCCAGCCCCTTGTGCTCTGTGTGTAATTATGGAGAACGTGTTCGCTGGGCCTCCCGGGTCTCTACGTCGTGTATGTGCCTTGTTACGTGCGACTGTTGTCATGGCAGCGCAACGCTGTAGTTGCGCAGCAGACGCGGTGAGGAGCGAGGCGGAGCTTTGCAGAACACGAAGGGAGGGGGGCGAGGAGTGAGCAGGAAAGCGCTGGAATCGACCGTAGTCTCACAGGGCTGTTTATACAGAAAGAGGAGGGTGCAGTGTGGCTTGATCCTTGAGGTGTTTTGACATGGAATGGCAAAGACATGTAGTTCACACACCTGAAAACCAATGTAACTTGTGTAAAAGGGGGCATAATATGGGCCCTTTAAAACATTATGTGAAGGCATAAAAGTAATTTCTCTTTTGAGGGTGAACCTACCAGGATCATCCTTGTTACTATCTCTTTATTATTAAACACCATGAAAAGATCTCATACGCTTTTTATTTTCTAATGACTTTCAAAATGTACCAGGGGCATTTCTTCTCTGGACATAAAGAAAAACACACTCTGTTATGTATGAGCACTGTAAAGCAAAGTCTTTTTTACAATGAAACAGTCTTTGACCTTTTATAAAAAATACAGATTTCAAACTATTGATGAGTTTATGTGGCACAATGCTTTTTTATGTTAACTCCTTGAAAACTCAATGTTCTCTTTAGCCCTTAACATAAGCTGCTTTCAGACTGGACATTTTCCTGAACTTTACTGGAAGGGCTGTATGTGAGAATACAAATGTTGCCCTACAAAACATTTCCTGGCCCAAACTTTTCTGGACATTTTCCAGAGTGCATGTCTGAATATGGCTATATTAGAGTCAAAGACCTTGCAATATTATTGGGGGGGGTACAGGTCCATAAATCCTTAAAAGTAATTTGTCCTATTGTTGCTAAAACACAACAACACTGATCTTTGCTGGACATTTCAAGATTTTTAATCGCGGCTGTTTGCTGACATTACTTGAACATTTCAGGTATTCCCATTTCATGGCTTGTTTTGTGTGTTATGTTGTTATGTGCTTTGGCCTGGCTAAGAAACATGTTGATCATGATGGACTTTGAATTTATTATTGAACTTCAACGGACAGAGATTAACTGAAGTGACATTTAAGGAGAGTATATACCCTATAAGGTAGTGATCTGATGTGACTATAAATAGACAATCTGATATTGACAGTCTGGTCTTTTAAGTACCATGTAAGGACTAATGAAACTGTATTTACTGCAAAAGAAAACCCCTGTGGCCACCTGACTTCCACTAGAGTGAGGACCGTTGCTGGTGCCCTCAGGAAACGGTAACGTGCTAAAACAGAGGTGTTTGTGTGCAGTATTGTATTCTAGTTTAGGTAAAGGAAGCGGAAGGAAATCCTGAGGTGAATGCCTGACATTGCAGCTCCAGAAATACAGCAGGAACCAGACACAAACACTCAGTAAGCTGCGACTGTAAGACAGGGTTAACAGGAAAAAAATGCCACTTTCTTGACCAGATCATAAGGATTATCTGCAGTCATGCATTTAGGGTTTAAGCTCCCCTTTTATATAATGAACTCCCCTTAAGTAGCAGACAGTGTAAAAGAATGTGATTAATAAGTTTACATTTTACTTGACATGGTTCACAGAGAAGTGTACAATTCCTAAAGTCAGCGTTAACATGTCACAATCTGTGTTTTGCAATACTTGGGATGGGATTTTTTTTTTTTAAATACTGAAAATTGTTTCATAATTTTATTTGGCTGGATTGAAATCCAGAGTCGCAGACTGACAGGCTTCCCAGTATCTGTGTGACAAGATGTTCATTATTGTACTTGATTGTATTTTAGATGTTTTGGAGGAATTTGAGTTTCTTTGGAGCTGTACATATCCAGTAAGCTTTGTTATTGAATGTCATCCACTATGACGTCTTAATTGTGCAGACAAACACACAATCAGACTGAGACTCTGCTGTCAGCAGCAGGCTGCTCTGTGGTCCGGAACCAGTGATTTTGCTGCATTCTGTCCAGTTTCAAAGAAGCATACACATGACACAGTACAGAAGTCAATCCCTGTATAACTCTAACCGCAACCACTGAGCCATGGCAGTGTGTGAGACCATAGAGGAGACTGTGAACAAAGGCCGGGGACAAAAGTGAGTAATTATGATTAGGAGGCTTAAAAAAAACTGATCCTGTAAAAAAATAAATGCAGCTGTTCTGTCCATCCATCGTCTACCGCTTTATCCATTTAAGGGTCGCGGGGGGGCTGGAGCCAATCCCAGCTGACATTGGGCGAGAAAGGCCCTGGTTGGTTTGAACCGGGATTTGAACACAGAACCTTCTTGCTGTCAGGCATCTCAATTGCTGTTGTCAAATTTATTTTCATACTTGCTGTCAAAAGCGAAGGATGATTCTTTTTTTGTCACGCCGTATGTAAAATAAAAGGCCTAAGACGTGAAGGTCAGGCAAGATGTGTAAAAGCTTTGATATGCATTTAAGGACATGGAAATCACACATGAAACTGATGCAATCGGTTTGTGGCTTTACCGGCCCTTCCTTGATCCGGTGATCGGCACGAGTCCTTTTTCTTCAGTATGTGAGATATGCACATCTGAGTTTGATTACATGAGAGATTGGGACGGTTTCGAGCATTTCGTTGAATCCCAAAGGAAAATAAAAGTCAAGAGTTTCTGCTGGAGTGCAGCGTTAGGAATTCTTAACTTGGCAACATCGTATTGTTGACAAAACGATGCATTCATTTTGTCTAAAGATGCACCATTAAGCTGCCACGTGGTGTTTTACTGTTTGGGATTTGGCTGGTTTAAATTTGTTTAGTGACTTTGAATAATCCAAAATATAAACTTTGTTCTTGTACTGAGGGAACCTGCTGCAGTGGAAAGAGAAGAGTTCATTGAAAATGTCAGACATGTGGCTGCAGTACGTGTCTGGATTTGTGTGGGCAATACTTCCTAAGGGAGATTCCAATGTGTATCTCCATAATATACAGTGACAGGAATCTTAAGTCACCCAATAAAGTTACTGCTGCGATAGCTCAGATGGAACAAAGAGGGGACCAGGAATGAAGGACTGAACATTCAAAACAGTGTTTTAGAGCAGGCAGCATTTTGTATTGTAGGCAATCACCCGGTTTTTCTTTGGTGACAACTTGAAGGCAGAATATTTAATCCTGGATCGTACTGTGAAAGACATTTGTGAGATTTATAGCACTAACGTGAAATTGCCCTTTCGGGGAAATGCTTGTATTCAGATTTATTTGCCATTTGTGCAGAAATTTATACTAGTGCTGTAGCGGCCAGGCTAGAGAGTAGTTTAGGGAATAACTGAGGGAACGACTTAAAGAAACAACTTTCCTTATTCAACCTCTTGACAAGAAACTCTATGTATGAGTATGAATCAAAGCCAAAGTGTTAATGTGTGTGTACTTAATTTTCTTCTTTGAGCCAAGTTTCTCAAAATGTTACTCTCTTCACCCGTGAAAAATTGAACATAACGATAAATGTGCAAAAAACATTTACTGTTATTTGTTGTTAAGTAATGACGATAAGCAAAACAATGTTTTGCAAAAACCTTTTTGGAACTGGGAAAAAAACTTACATCTGTACAGCATAATATGAAATAAATGTTGTTACTTTACGTAAAATCTTCATCATTCTTTGTCTATAGAAATATTTTTATTCATGGGACATGTTTTTCTGTTTCTTTGCAGGATGGCTCAAGACAGCGTAAAGAAAGAAAGAAGACTGTGTCATTCAGCAGCATGCCAACCGAGAAGAAAATCAGCAGTGCGGGTGACTGCATCAGTGCAATGGTGGATGGCTCGGAGCTGAAGAAAGTGCGATCCAACTCGCGCATATACCACCGCTACTTTCTCCTCGATGCTGACATGCAGTCTTTGAGATGGGAGCCCTCAAAGAAGGAATCGGAAAAGGCCAAAATTGATGTAAAGACCATCAAGGAGGTTCGGACAGGGAAAAATACAGACACTTTTAGAACTAATGGGACCTATGATCAGATATCAGAGGACTGTGCTTTTTCTGTCATCTTTGGGGAGAACTACGAGTCCCTGGACTTGGTGGCAAACACTGCAGATGTAGCTAACATATGGGTGACAGGATTGAGGTACCTCATCTCCTATGGGAAACATACGTTAAATATGATACAGAGCAGTCAGAACAACATGCGCTCATCGTGGCTAGGTGAACTTTTTGATGAGGCAGACGGTAACAACAGCAAACGAGTAACGATATGTGCGGCTGTGCAGCTAGTCAAAAACCTGAGCCCGGGACTTAAAAATGTAAAGATAGAACTGAAGTTCAAGGAGCTTCACAAAGCTAAGGACATAGCAGGTTCTGATGTGACAAAAGAGGAGTTTGTCGAGGTCTTTCATGATCTTTGCACTAGACCAGAAATTTATTTTCTCTTTGTTCAGTTCTCCAGCAACAAAGAATTTCTGGATACCAAGGACTTGATGATATTTCTGGAGGCAGAGCAGGGTATGGCACAAGTGAGTGAAGACACTAGCTTAGAGGTCATTCAGAAATATGAACCGTCTAAAGAGGGCCAGCTTAAGGGCTGGCTCTCTCTCGATGGCTTCACCAACTATATTATGTCGCCAGAGTGCCATATATTTGACCCTGAACATAAAATAGTATGCCAAGACATGGGCCAGCCCATGTCCCACTATTACATCAATGCATCCCACAACACATACCTGATAGAGGATCAGTTCAGAGGTCCCTCGGATGTGACAGGGTATATCCGTGCCCTCAAGATGGGCTGCCGCAGTGTAGAGCTGGATGTGTGGGACGGGCCCGATAACGAACCTGTTATTTACACTGGCCACACAATGACATCACAGATAGTTTTTCGCAGCGTCATTGATGTCGTCAACAAGTATGCCTTTGTTGCATCCGAGTTTCCGCTGTTACTGTGTTTAGAGAACCACTGCTCCTTAAAGCAGCAGAGAGTCATGTTTCAGCACCTAAAGAAGATCCTTGGAGACAAGATGTACTTTGATTCTCCTAAACCTGAGGACTGCTACCTCCCCTCTCCCTCTGAACTGAAAGGAAAGATCCTGCTGAAGGGTAAGAAATTGAGCACGACCTGCACTGCTTCAGAAGGGGAGGTGACGGATGAGGACGAGGGGGCAGAGATGTCTCAAAGGATGAGCATTGAGTCTACGGAACAACAGACTATCGCACCCAAGAAATTCCAGCTGTCCAAGGACCTCTCTGACTTGGTGACATTGTGCAAGTCTGTGGAGTTCAAGGACTTCCCAACGTCTTTCCAGAGTCAGAAGCACTGGGAGCTCTGCTCTTTCAATGAGGTCTTTGCCAGTCGCTGTGCCAGTGACTTCCCTGGTGACTTTGTCAACTATAACAAGAAGTTCCTGGCACGGGTCTACCCCAGCCCCATGCGGATTGATTCCAGCAACATGAATCCACAAGATTTCTGGAAGTGTGGTTGCCAGATCGTGTCGATGAACTACCAGACCCCAGGACTGATGATGGATTTGAACATTGGCTGGTTCCGGCAGAATGGGAACTGCGGCTATGTGCTGCGTCCGGCGATCATGAGGGAACAGGTTTCATATTTTAGTGCCAACACTAAAGATTCAGTGCCTGGTGTTTCTCCACAGCTCTTGCACATTAAGATCATCAGTGGACAAAACTTCCCAAAGCCCAAAGGTTCCGGTGCCAAAGGAGACGTAGTAGACCCCTATGTGTACGTGGAAATACACGGCATTCCTGCTGACTGCGCTGAACAAAGGACTAAAACTGTCAACCAGAATGGGGACAACCCTCTGTTTGATGAGAGCTTTGAATTTCAGATAAACCTCCCCGAGCTCGCAATGGTGCGCTTCGTGGTGCTCGATGATGACTACATCGGGGATGAATTTATTGGCCAATATACTATCCCCTTTGAGTGTCTTCAGCCAGGTTTCCGTCATATACCGCTACAGTCTTTGACAGGGGAAGTTCTGCCACATACCTTGTTGTTTGTTCATGTGGCCATAACTAATCGAAGAGGAGGCGGTAAACCGCACAAAAGGGGACTGTCCGTGCGAAAGGGCAAGAGGAGTAGAGAGTATGCCAGCATGAGAGTGCTATTGATCAAGGCTGTCGATGATGTCTTCAAAACAGCCATTCTGCCACTTAGGGAGGCAACAGACCTCAGAGAAAACATGCAGGTAAGAAATTCAAAGTTCAACAGCATTTGATATGTTTTGCTTGTGTTCTCACTTTTTGCTCTTATGTGTATGAGCATGAGAATGTTTTTATTTATAAGAGCAGAAAAAATTCACTGCTAAATATTTTGAGCATCTAAAAAAGGCTTCCACCCTGCAAAGAAAAACAGAAAACCAGGCTTGACTGAATCAGATTTGATTCAACTGTTTTGTGTTGTGCAACGGTCAAAACTGATGCAGAAACAAGTCATGAGATGCATCTTAATATACAACATGATGAGAGCCCCATTTGAATGGTAGTGCCATGAGAACTACTGTTTGATATATAGATTGGAAACTGTTACAGTGGGATGGGAACGGTAAAAAAATAATCATGTTGAAATCACTGTGACTTCTTTTTCATGTTTCTACAGATGATGGAAATGGCCTTTAGCAGCCGGTTTTTACAAGTTTTAACACTTATGGATCCTAATCCCCATTAAATCCAATTCTTTTCTGATGCTAAACTAAGTTTGCTCACTATCATGAAAAAAGTATAATGTTGTATTTTATGTGTGCACATTGATCACGCATTTGTGGTCTTTTATTCACATTCAAAGTCTCCGTTAAGGAAGATATAAAGCTATGAGAAAAGCATTAGTGGAGTCTCACATCACTCTGTGGTTTTTCTTGTTTTGTGTCTCTCCAGGCATTGTATAAGGATTTATTTTGGTAGCCCTGTTTATATTACAGTCATTGTGTGATAATAAGCCACTGGCTTTGGGAATATAAGACATCTTGGCCGTCCTGTCACAGTTGGTCCCTCCAGTTGTTTGTGTAGGGATTACATTTGGCCGTTCACAGGAAGGTTAGGATTTGTGTTCATTTGTTCCATTTCCATGTGATACTGGTGACAGTCCAAAATGATTGAGTGTTAATGAGTGGCTGATAAACAGTGGCTGTATTAAGTTACTCTCTCTTCAGACTTTTAATAATGATTATGGCATCAGGCATTTGTTCTTATTGGCATGTCAGTATAAACCAGCTGTAACCCCACTCTCCTGTCTGCAGAATGCCATAGTGTCCTTTAAAGAGCTGTGCGGCCTTTCAGCGGTGGCTAACCTGAAGCAGTGCATCTTGGCCCTTTCCCCTCGACTGACCGGACCCGACACCAACCCCCTGCTTGTGTTCAACCTTGCTGACCAGTATCCCAACTTGGAGCCTCAAGGCTTGCTACCAGAGGTCCTTAAGAAGGTCGTCACCACCTACGACATGGTGAGTCGGAATATTCCTCAATTTGCACAGTAGTGACTATTAAAACACAAGTGAGTGGGTTTTTTAATATTGAGTTGTAGAACTGTAAAGAGTAGGAAAATAATCTGCTTCTGTTTTTAGTTTTTTTCCCCCCTGTTGTGTCCATCCTCATCATTCTTGTGCAGGCAGAAAGTGCACAAACCTTGTTTTAACATATGCATTGTTGTGTACTGGTAATTTGGCAGTGGTGCCAACCACCAATCAGTCAGTCAGTCAATTTGAAAAAGACCTACCTACCAAAATAGCTTTGACCCCTGTCAAATCAATACCTCGTCTTAATTGGGACACACAGAGCTGGTTAGGTAATGGGGCCAGAGCTGTTAAGTAATACAATCAATGTTCACACGTTATGCAACATGCCACTGATGCTATTCCCAGACAACGCCATTATCCCCAACACATCCTGTTCCTCTCCCTCTGATTCTCAACACATCATGGGAAAGTTAACTTTCCACCATAATATCAAGCAGAAGGCAGAAAAACAAATCCACTGGCAAAGTAGAGCCACAAGTGAACGAATTTGAATAGTTTTGTATCCAATAACTGGAGTTTGTATTATTAGATATTTCCATCCTTTTGGCTGTAGCAATATGTTTCAAGAATATGTATTAAATACAGTAATATATTCACTATTTAGCATTTAGAGACTGAGCCCAGAAGTTTTAGTGTTGCGTTGAATCTGAGTGTGTGCACACAATGTGTTTTAGCATCATTAAATATTATGTTTCATACATATGTAATATATTCAGACAGTTTCTGTGGCACATGCCAAGAGTTGATATACATGTCAGGTGTAATTAGAAACGACTGTGTTATTGTTATGGCACACTTCAACGACGAACATGTGGAAGGGGAGATGATGCTGAAAAGACTCAAGACGCCGAGAAATTAAGGTGACCCCTCTGCTCCACTCAGACTTTGGGGCTTTGGTAATTGGCCGTGATGGAAAGTGCGCAAAGAATAATCGAGTTGGAGGGGAAGAAAGGAGAAAATGACGGGTGTTTGGGGACCAAAGTCGAATAAATTGAGCGCAAGGGCTCAAGTGGTGTGAGGCTACAGGCATTGATCAGCAGCCGAGTGCCAGGGACGAGGGAACAGGAAGGTGCAGAGCTGACAATCACAGAGGCACAAATGAAATGAGGAGAGGCAAATATAGAGAGTTGTAAATATGTATGGAACAATAAAATCAGAAATTCAGGCACTGTGTCAAAATCCAACACAGGGAGTTACCGGGCTTTCACTTCCTCATTGAATTCAATCTGGGTCTCAATCCAGCGCTTCCATGACAGTTTATGGTCTTAGATAATTTCTGTGTTTGTTCACAACAGATGAACTAAATCTACATCTGGTAGATAGAGAAAATATGCAATCTCTGAAAGGCTGATTCAAGGACGCATCACAACCCACGTGTTTGTAATTTCTTTACTTGGCAATAACGCAATATGTTTGTGGTATTATAAAAATATCTGAAATTTACTGTAGACATATCATTTCTGTGTGTGCAGTCCGGATACTCATCTTCACATTTTCAATATATTTGAACTCACAGTTAAGGTCTATCATGTTTAAAAATGCATTCTTTAGTTTTTACTGATTACAGGCAGGGTGGTATGACTAACCTGACATCACATCAAAAAATAAATTGGCAGTCCTGTCTTTAAATGTGGGTAATGATAATAATAGAACTCAACATACTAGCACTTACAGGACATAGTTGTCAGTGTGCAAATGGGGCATAGTCCACCCAGTCACCTCCGAACATGCTTTTAAATATATTCGAGATGCCACTTCTGCCACCAGGGCCGTAATTTCTCCAGCCATCGGGGAAGTAATCACAGCATGTGCGACAGCTCTAAGTGCCAACACTGCAGCTGCATAGTGACACAAACAGCCACAATCACTTAGTCATGAGGCCTCGTAGCATAACATGGTGATTCACGACATGGGTTTGTGAGACTGTGTCTGTCCACTGTGAAGTATACAGCATGAGGGGACTGACTGTTATATAACCAATCCTTGAAAAATTGGCAGGATGTTTATATTGTCTTTAGAAAATGTCTTCACTTTTTTCATTTCCTCTAATTCTAATACAATTATTTTTAGAGTTAAACTGTGACACTGTAACGTTCAACTGAGTTTGAGGGGCCACATTGAGAAAAAATTATAAAAATGAGACTAAATTCGTAAATTTACGTGAAAAAAGTTATGATTTTACCAAAAAGCGCCTGTGTTATTTGCATATAATGAATATGCATAGTCTCAGAATTCCTCAGGGAGAGAGTGGATGGTTTACTAACCCATTTCAGAGGGTTTTTTTTACCTTTTTTGGGAACAATGTGAAACAACATATTAGGCAAAGCAGATTATTTTTATTTACTTTAAAACGTGACTGGAGGGGATCTTTAAGTAATAGCTCACGACAGGCCGTGGTATACGCTCATTACACCACAGTTAAGGGGCGTTGTTCGGCAACCCCCTTAACTGTGGTATAATGAGCGTATAGCATGGACTTAAATGAGCTATTGCTTTTATAAAATGGTTACACCTATGGCGGAATGAAAGTTATAAACACACTACAATTAAATTTTTTTCATTTGGTCAAAAAAGCTACAAGACGGTAGCTAGGTTCGCCGGCAATTTAAAGTTCATCAGTATTAGAGCCTGAGTTGCTGATTAACATTTTTATTACCACAAAGTTCTTAAAGGATCAGCCAAGTGTCATGCTGCGCTTTTCTTATTGTAAACAAAATGTATGTACCCGTGTCTCTCCATCAGTCCCAAACCAGCAAGGTCCCACTGACGACATAATCTTAAAATAACAGGTCACTCAAATTTACTTTCACTTTTACAAAAAGGCTCAGATGAAAAAATAAACAACTCTTGTGCACTGCAGCTTTTATCGAACAGTACTCAAACTGGAAAAACTAGTACGTGTTGGGGATTAATACACATTTGGTCAGTGTAATTGGGTTTGACTACTGATAAACAACAGTGGTTAGTTCATAGTGACGAGCAACAGAGCAGCAGTGAGGCTCTTTGATGTGTTTTTAAGTAGTTTTTTGTATAATAAGTCAATTGTATGTGAACAGCACTTCTCATACATAATGACATTTCAAAGTGCCAAACATCAGCATAAAAACTAATTGCACGATATTATAAAACCATCTCAAAACAAATCCCAAGTGGTAAGTAAATGCAACAGAAAACGACTTCTGAACAAATGAAATAAGATGAGTAATAAAGAGGTAGGTGTTGAAAATAAACAATAGTCATAAGTATTGCAGAAGAAAAGTATTTGTTTTGGTCTTTTCATGGGATTTTTGAATCATAGAATCTCACCAGAGTTATCCTTTATTAAAACCACTTGGTTTACAGGAGTTGTATGAGTACGTTACTTACTGAAATGTTCATTCCCCTTGATTTCTTTTAGAAGTGTCTTTTTTTCACATCCGCCTTCGACCCCTCCCTGCACACCACTGGCGACCCGCTCTGTTCTCGGTGGCCGGCCACGGAGCTGGCCTGCTCCAGAGTTCGATCTCAGGGTGTACGATGTAAACCGCTGCTCTTTTTCATAGCCTGGCTTTGTTACTCTGACCTTGAATGGAAACAGTGTTTCTCTTTGCTTCCTTTCCATCTTGGCAGCTGAGCAGGGCAGCCTTGGCTGCGAGGCACAACCTTGCGGTGCACTTAAGGCACTAAGGGAGTGTACAAGTGAATGTACAAGTCAATTACAACAATGCAACATACGCAGGCCGCAGTACTGAACAGGCATTAGCTGAATATCGCTTCCTTTAAATGAGACACTGAAGCTATTACTAAGATAATCAGAGAGAAAGATCCAGATGGTTTGTGAGGCACCATTCATTCAGTGCTGTGAAAGGCTACATATACATCCTTAACCTCCTGAAACCAAAGCCTTTCTTCTTCTTTTTTCTTTTTTGGGAGCAGCCTGGGGAGGATGCGGTGTCTGGATTTAATAAATGGATTCTTTGAGTCTGCCATAACGGCCACCATGAGAGTTTAAACAGTTTGCAGGTCAGAAGAGATTGTGCACTCAATTAAGGCTGAGCACAACACCAGAGCGGCTAAACTTAGCATCTCTCACAGCTGCGGTTTCACAGAGAACACAGTGCTGGTGTGCGTTCGTTTACATTTAGCACTTTACTCACCATCCTGATCAAATTACCTTGATTATCTGTTTCTTGTTAAGAGATATTTTCCAAACCAAGCATCAGGATTGACATCTATATTTATCTCCTGAAGATAAGATGCTTCCTCTTTGGGGGAAAAAGAAGTAACACCCTAATTGCTCATGTCTCCTTCCCTCTAATTCTGGCTTTCAAAAATGCAATTAAGCGACCTCGCCCACGGGCGCCCCATGTAATAACAGCTTCCTTTTCAGAGCCCTCCCTGGATAGAAAACACCACGCCAGCAGACCGAGGCTTTATTGTGGAATGCCAGTTTCCTGATGTGGAAAATGAATGCAAACGTGAACAATATGTTCGTCTCCCTTCAGGTGATCCAAACCAGCAAGACTCTCCTGGAGACCTCGGAGGGGGTGTACGACAGGATTCTACAAACCCAAAAAGCAGGTAAGAGATGGTCCTATTGGGGAAAAAAGGAGAAAAACCACAAGCCTGTTTCCTGACACTAATAACCAGCCACTGAATATTCGCTTGCAGCCACATCATCTCTCCTAAGCTACAAAACACACATGGATCAATATACAATTGAGTTGATCTGATTAAACTTTGTGTATTTGCACACTTGGAATTACCATTCGATTCATGTTTGAGTCCCACCATTAGCAGTCCATGCTGTAGTCTAATTACAAGGTTTGGTTTAAGGTTCAGAGAGATTAAATTAATGAGAGACAACATCAATGCAAACAGGCATCAGTCCATCCACCAGAGTCACCATAATCCTTTTTGTATTTAATGTAGTTATCCAGCCCCACGAGTTAATATAATATGTCCAGTCAATCGACTTATTACTTCACCCCAGGAAGATGAGTGGAGTTGTTTTGGGTTTGTCTGTACTTCCACGCAAGTCCTTATCTACAAATAAAAACTATAACTTGTGAACTGTATCTCTATGAAACTTGATTTAGGAGTTTATATGGACCCAAATACATTTTGGGGTCACCAAGGTCAAGGTCTCCAGGGCCAAATACCCCCCAGATATATTATGTTATAAATCTCATGAACCAATGGTCATTTCGAGATGGGAGCTGTGGCTTTGCGAAGCTTATTGAAAGGCCTTTAGGGTATGTCCCATCCAATTTGACACATGACATCATCTTCTTGCAGACAAATTAGGTCAAGTTTCACAAATCTTATTACTAATTTACAGGTGACCCATCAACCACACATATTAAAACTATTCTGAATTGCATAAAGAATTTTGCACAATTTTTCGTAGAGGTTTTGAGGGCTGAACGATTTGGGGAAAATATCTAGTTGCGATTTTTCTGACAGATATTGCGATTGGATATGTGATTATAATTACGTACGCACACACTGAAAGAGCGCGAGATGTTCTGAAGAGAAGAAGGGGACAGAGCAGTGAAACAACACATGGTGAAGGTGTAGAGACTTTAGCTCTATCTCCATTAGCAGTCTCTTTAGCATGGGAAAGGCACATCTGTCGGCTCAAACCTGAAACACTCCAGTTTCACCGAAGTGCAGCTTTTCTTCTGGAAAAATTGACCAACGTGGATCCGGCCTCCACTAATTCAATGTTTATCTTTGGTTTCAACCAGTGATCGGTGTTCCTAGGGTAAACACTGACCAAATGTTTTGTTTCTAGCACTACTCAGTAACACTAAACAGCACTATTTTACATGATGTCTGTTGAGTGATGGGACTAACATAAAGCCTGTCAAAGCCCTTTGACTCTACTGTTGTAAGGGGTTGTAGGCCTTTCACTACGAACCAGGTCAGCTATTCTCAGTCATCCTCCCACTGGCTGCAGCTGTTGTCTCTGACTGGAACCAGCAGAAGTAGAATTTACTTTCACTTTCACGTTGACTAAATATTTCACAGATCTCATGTCACCGCATTTTCTTGCAAAAATATGTTACACTTATGGAAACGACAGTTTTCTCCATTCATTTTTTTTTTCAGTCCACCTCTAGATAAGGCGGAGCCCAATCTCCTCTCCTTAAAAAAATGAATAAACAATAATAATTCAGTAGTGGCTGATTTATTATTATAACATATTATTATATTATTATTTCAAAGTGCGATTTCGATTTGAAAATCGATCGTTCAGCCCTAAGGTCCTTATTGAATAGCCCGATGGGTTCACAGAATATAATCTAAAATCATGAAAAATTATGCGATTTTCTGCATAATGCCATACGAGAAGCACAGGTTGATTGGCTGCTCTGCTAGATTCAAGAATATGCACACAGACGGACTCGGGAGGGAGAATACAGGATTTAAGATTTCAATCTTTATTCTACGACAATTTGTGATTTTATGAAACACGTTGTGGTGCACGAGGTTGAATGCTGGTAACGAGAAGAAATTCAATTCAGTGGATGTGCCTCATAACGCAGCCCACTGTGGCAAGGAGTTCCATCCAAGTAACATGGACAGCTATTTTATCACGGAGTAGGACTGGTAGAAGCACTAAGTGAGTGGAAGGGAGCAAAGATGGACCATCATTACCAGGGCTCAGCTTTATTGGTTTCCAGATGGATGACTTATGAAATATTCATCGGCTCTTGTCGTGGTACATCAGAGACGAGCAGCACTGTGTCTTTTAATCAAAGGCTTGGTGACGATCCCCCCCCTCTGGTCGACCACCTTCCAGCCGTCGACAATCACCAGATAGTGGGATAAAGAAGGGCTTGCACTTTAGGCGTAGCGTGTGTGATTTAAAATGGCTTCTGTATTACATGAGGCAATGTTTCATAATGAGCTCTTATAATCTGTGCAGCCATCGTCAGCATCTTTCCTATTCCACGTTCAAGGCCATTGGCTCTTTATTTCGCAGATCTACACTGTGAAATTATTTACAGTATGTGCAGGTTGCAAATTTGGAGGCTCAACACATTAAAATTACACACTGTGTGATTTGGAAAGCTGTTGTGCTGCCTCAACTTCCACCTGTTGCTCATCTGCCTATATTTGAAATATTCAAAGTATTTAAGCCTGAAGGAGATGAGTGTTATATTTTTCTGCTTTGTTACCTGGTCACCTAAACAGAATTTTAACATTATCAGTAATGGTGTCACAATATCAGACTTTCACATTTAACAATAGAAATTATGATAACAATGATTTTGTAATACAGAAAACTTTAAATAGAACTAGTATTAGTCAAATTCAATCATTTTTAACCTTGATTTGTCTCTTTTGGCAAATTAATTATACTCAAAATACGACGAAACACTAATACTATCTTTATTATTTACACAATATCCTGTGTATTTTTAACATGATACTAATATTAAATTTTTTTAAGTATCATCGTTATCGTCAATACCGATATGACAACAAAAACAACAGCATCTTATGTGGTACACAGTAAGTTATTGATAAATAAATTGATAAGTTGTGAGAGTGACTCATAACTCAACGCACTATTTAAAATGATAACCTAAAATCAGCCGCTTACAGTTGCAAAGTAGGACACAACAGATGGCAAACTGATGAGCTTGAACATTGATTTATTTTTCACCCTGAACTGACACATTTTTATTCCGACGGCGTGTGTGTGTGTGTGCATGAGCTTGTGTTTCAGTGTGTGTGCGCAATGTGGTTTCATGCACTTGTCTGTTGTGGAGAAACTGGGTCAGTACAAACCCAATTCCCCTTTTACAGCAGGCGCAACGTTCCAGCAGCAACAGCTATTAATGTTGTGAATAATCCATCACATCAGCTCAGACAGCTCGCTTTCCCCAAAGGAAGGGGAAAAAAACCACACACACAAAGGTAGTGTCAGTTAACACAGTCGGGTGTTTGCTGCTCAAACAAAGATGTCACTTCCCTCAACCTGCTCTCACCCATGTTCCAATTATTAATCAGTCCAGATCGATGGCTGAACCTGTCGCAGACTACCAGGATTAGTGTACAAGATGTTCAAGGAGCCAATGACACAGACTGTATATAAAAATGGACATGGTCACTTCCGAAGCCTTTATTCTCTGGAATCACAAAGAAGTCAGTCTTTCTATGTATGTGAGAAAATGACTATATTCATACTTGATTTATAACGTTAGTAAATAAGGATATATATAAATGGCAATAGTGTCCGAAATTACTGGATTGTAATAAATAAGTAAAATCCAATCCGATACATTACAGTAAACATACCAAATAATGGCTATTTACATATCTACTAAGCCTTGAAAGACCATTTCGGCATCATATTTTTATGGTAATGTATTATTATTTAGTTAACAGTATGCAGTTCATTTTGTTTTTTGTTACTTTGAACGGTGCTGACCATATCCTAATGTTCTGTCTTGTCAAATCAACAGTTGTGAGAGCTATAGTGAGAGAGAGAAAGTGTGAGACCACACACATTAGCAAGTTGTCACATTTGTGAACTTGGAAAATTGAATTTTGGTCATTTTTGCAAGGAAACTTCTTCTTCTCATTCCAGCTTTTCAAAAAGAAGGACATATATAAGAGTAATTTGAATATATTATGGTTTTAGACTGGGAGTTGGAGAAAACCAGTGAATCGATGATGTCACCTTTGGCTCTGAGAAATTTACAAGGCTCTTTTTTTTCCACATTTCGTTGCGGAAATGTCTATTAGAGAAACCGATAAACTGATAATTGCAACCTTATTGTCTTTTTAATCAGTTATGATTTGTAGAATTCCTCTCAATTTCCTCTCATTGTGCGCAGATTCGGTGGTGTGAGTAGAGTTGATCATATCTTGTTGACAGAATTTTCAATTATCAATCCTCTGAATAATTCAGGTCATGCTAATCTCATCTGCCACACCAAACTGTAGCAGTTTCACGCTGCGAGATGCGAGAACATCCCCCTTTACCGTGCAGTTGCCATCTTGCAGTGTTTGTCTCACAGAGATCACAGAAAAGCCATGCCAAGAATGAGCTTCCCCGTTTCTTGCCTGGGAGACTACAAAATGTTGCTAGGCAACCTCCAGTGTGAGTTATCTGTGCGTGTGAGAGAAATGGAGGAAGCTGTGAACCTTTTTTAAGCAGAGTCATGGTTCGCGTGCGCAGCAGCAAGCAGCTGCAGCTCTGTAGTTAAAGATTGAGATGAATTTGAAGAGGTATGATTTTACATATTGGTTAAAAAGTGAGAAAATAAAAGTGCATGTGTGATGTAGGCACAGCGCTGCGATGTCTGTCTCAGAGGTGATGAACGTGTCGGTCCTGTCAGTAAACCCTGTCACCTGTTTTGCTGGAGGTCTGTTGACACATGTGTATCCTCAGTCGAGAGGCTCTCAAACACACCTATTGTGATGCTTTAACACAAAGGAAGACCTCCCCCTCCCAGCCACGTGCACACCATGTTTCCATAGCAACAGCCCCAACAGGCCCCGGACCGACTCTAGCTGACAATAGAGCTTCAGGCGGAGACGTGTGTTCTCTGTTGTTCCCTGTGCGGACGTGTGTTATGCTGTTACGAGCTTTGTGTGTAGCAGGAACCCTGTGCTCTCTCTCCCTTTGGTTTATTTACCTCACAGGTCACGGCTGCCTGTTGCTGCAGTGTCAGCGCTGCACTATAAAGCACACTCGACATGAAACATGTCCTTACTCCGACTCAGTCATGCAAGTGGGGAGGAAGAGAGGAGGTGGGGAAACCTCCTCGGGAGACAAATCCCCCCTCTGTTCGATGCCTTGATGCTAATCCACAGTGAAAGAACGTCATGTCTGTCTGCCTACACAGCTTCTCTCTCCGTTTCCGGGGCTCTTTCCTTCACTCTCACATCCTGCCTCAGGGCTTCCTTCAGTCTTTGTTTTCTCCCCTTCCTTTGATTCAATTGGCCTTTTTGGGACAGGTTCTCCAGGTTTTACCCAATCATGTCCTTCGACATCCCATTAACACCTTGTTGGGATGTACATTCCACTCACTAAAATTTCACCCCAAAATATTGATTTTAATGTATTGAAGTGAAGTGAAATATTGCTGAAGGAGGGCGCAAATGTTGACAGACAGACAGAACAGTGAAAATTAATGCAACGCTGTCTGGATTGGAAAAACAGACTCTAATGATTATTTTCTTCATTCATCAGTTATTCAGAAATTAAAGCAGGAAGCTTTCACTTAAAGTACATCTTAAAATAAAATTGCAAAAATTATGCAGTTTACAATCAGTTATGATTCAAAAAATAACATCACATTTGTGGCGCTTCAACCATCAATCTTAATTAGTATCTTAATTGTTTTTCTGTGAAATGGATTAGATGATGATGATTATCAGAATAGATGTATAATAATTTTCTGACAATCTATTAATTGACCAATGATAAACGGACTTTACATTTCCTTTTCTGTCAGAAAAACTTTTAGTTTTGGTTTCATCAAATCAATCCTGGCAGCTATTTTAGATTTAGTCATAGTCTTTAGACGAAAATGCTAATTAGTTTTAGTCACATTTTAGTCATGTTTATCCTTCATAGTTTTAGTCGACGGAAAGTCATTACATTTTTGTATCATTTTATCTTAACACTTAGCATTTTTGTCCCGTCTCCTCTCGTCAACAAAAACAAAACATACATTTCGTCATCTATTTTTAAATTGTCAACGTCTAGTATTAGTCATGGTAAAAAGGTCACGGACAAACATTTTTCGTCATAGTTTTTCGTTAACGAAATTAACAGTTTCCACTAAGTTTTGAGTAATATTAACATTTTAATGGCTTCACATGTGAAATCGAACTCTCCGTTTGTTCAGAAATTATCATGTAATGTCTACTTTACTTTTGAGACCTGATATTTAGTACACCTGCAACAACAGAATAACAGTTATCCAACTGCAGATGTGCAGCAAGGAGAGAGGAATCCACCTCCACTGCCCAAGAGTCTCTGTACTTCCACTTACCGCAGCAGACTGTGAAATGTTGACAGTAGACGTCAGGATCTCTGCTCTAATGTGTTTCCTCACAGTAACAACAGGCCCAGCACCCGGTCACATCTCTCAGACCTCTGTCACTTCACAGCCGCTCCACAAACGGACACGAATTCCAACCATAACGACCGACTCAACTCTTATTTTTGTGTCTGTTTCTCTTCCAGCGATGGAATTTCACGAGAACCTGCACGACTTGGCCACGAAGGAGGGGTTGAAGGGCAGGAAGCTGCACAAGGCGGTGGAGAGCTTCACGTGGAACATCACCATACTGAAGGTGAGATTTTTCAGACGCCTCAGCCAGTACACGACTGACGACTCTTGTGTGTTTATTTTCCTGTCTGAGTAGCGTCTAGTTGCCACATTGCACGATGTGATTTGAAATGTGTTACTTCTCATATCCCTGCGACGCGCTGACGGCCGGGGGAGGTCAGAGCGAAGGGTCAGTGGCCTTGGGCAGTATTTTATAGTGGACATTTGCTGTAGCTGTTGTAGGAATTTAACCATTACTCTGGTTATGTGACAGTGCTTGTAATGAAAAGTGCTGCAAATGGGGCCAGAGAGCTTTTAGGACAAGCAGAGTGTCTTTACATGATCCATTGTGCTGATGGATAAATACAATATCTTAAGGGTGAAGTTTTGCCTGTGTAGATTGCAGAGATCAACACCGAGTTCATGTTCACTGATTCCTTGTTGTGTGTGGGAGGAACTTTGGGTTGAGTGACTTATCAGTTCCACAATATGTAGTTGAGGATTAGCTGAAAATATTTCCCATTGATTTAATAAATGTAAATTTAAGGTAGTCATTTTTTGAAGTTGGCCTACATAGAATATGTAGAGGTTGTGAAAGGTCTCTCATGTTTTTGTTTTGCTTGCTGTAGTTGCCAATCGTCATGTGAGTAATAAAATGCTTTGGTGTCTGATTCCAGGCTGTCAGGAGATGTTGAATAACTCTAAACTAAATTTCGGGTTCAATTCATCCATCCATTCTGTGCTGTTTATGCAGTTTTAGGTAACTTTAATTTGGAAGTTATTCAGAGGTGTAGTCTTATTTAACATATTCCAGAGAACGGACGCGATTTGAAAGGTTAATGGACACTTGGGACAACCCAAACATAAATATTAGGTAGGGTAAGGCAAAACTGTAGGGTAAGGCATATAGGATATGTATAGCAACACCCCGCCCGCTGAATATTTCAGCTGCCTCAGTCTTTTTTACATGGAAACCTTGGAAAAAGGCGGCATGGCGTCCAGGTTTTCGAGAGGAAAGGCCTCTCTGCAGGTTGCATTTTATCCCCAGAAGTTACATCATGGCCCCCTACCCCTGTACATGAGATGACGAAGCAGAGCTTTCCTTCTGGTCAGTAAAAAAGAAAAAGAGAGTGGATTGCGGGAACAGGAATCAGAAATATTAGTGATGTAAACGTGACATCCCCTGTGACCAGCAGACCACGGTGGGAGTACTGATAAAAATGGGGTGTAGATGTCAGTTAATTAAATTCATACATATAATTCTAAGCCTCATCATTCCTACCAGTTTTATATGTGGTGTTAAAAGAAATCTTAAATGCAGAGACCCTGACCACACTGCTGCCATTACTGTATGTGTCCTCCGTCACGCTGACACTTTGTTCTATGATGATCCTCTCAGGGCCAGGCGGACTTACTGAAGCACGCCAAGAGTGAAGTGCAGGAGAACCTCAAGCAGATCCACTATGCTGCGCTCACCTGTAACCTGAGCAAAGGCGGAGCAGCAGGCGGCTCCTCTGGCTCCGAGTCCAAGGGCAGAAGGAGCCTTGAGTCCATTCCCGAGAAGGCCACCAGGGAGGAGGAGATCACCGGTGAGGACAACTAAAGAGCCACAGTCCTGGTAGCCACGTTCAGACTTCTACACTGTTCCTGCCACCTGAACTCACAACCCAAAGCTCCGCCCCCTTTCTCTCTCTGTCTTTTTACCCTGACATCATCGCTCTATACACACACCAGTGTTTTTCCACATTCCATCAAGTACATTCCTGTATCCCAAGCACAGCTGTAACCTCTTACAGACTTCTGCCTTGTAATCATCAATAAAATGCCACCACTGCTCTGGGACATGAATCCTCCCCAAGTTCACATCACAGAAAGGTTCCATTTTCAGAAAGTTCTTGTTGCAGCGTTGTGCTGAAGCAGGGTTTTCTCTGGGTGTCCAGGGGGCGTAGGCGCATTTTGGACCATTAGCATTTCAAAATGTCTTTCACAGTAGACTTAGACAACAGCGAGAAGAAAAGAGAAACAAATCTGGTCACACTCAGTGTGCACCGTACAAAATACCATTGGTAAATGGTAGACTTGTACCAAATAGATGTGAACTGCAAATTCCTCATCCTCCCACAGACGTGACAGCGCAGCGTTTGGCTCGTCCGTACGTCTGTAAACTGCTCAGTGTTGCCGTGACCACCAATCAGCTGACTTACTTTAATTACTGTAGCGAGTCGATTCCTCTTGCATAATTATTTCCTCCAACATTTAACATTTTTGTCTTTTAAGTCTTTTTGTGGTCATCATCTGTGACAGATGCGGATTTTCTCGTTTGTTGGGAGTCGCCAAGACCTCGTTTTCACTCATGTCGAATCTGTTTCCTCAGTCGCAGAAGCCTTCACAAACTCTGGCAGGTTAAACTCGTCTAACCAAACCCTTTTAAGACGGATTAAGACTCACTAGAGACAAACTTGATAATACACGCTAGCCTAGCAACATTAAGGCGACAAAAAAATCATAATGCAACACAATGTAGAAGAACGTAGTTACACTGAAATTCACTTAATTCAAAAATAATATACTGAATTGAGTGAACACATTAGGGCGGTAGAGAACTCCCAGTATATTGTTTTCCTTTCATTCGTTTTAGGTGCTGTGCCTAAGTCTTAAAATGGCAGCAAAAAAAAACCTACAACAAGTGTCTTTCTTTTTAAACATTCACTATAGATCTGATGCTGCCGAGCCTTTGTGAGGAAAAGTCATATAAATGCGAAATTACCTTTTAGGAAAAGCGCTGAAAAGGAGAATTTGTGCAGACATTAATCACCCCGATAACTCTCCCCAGCCATAAAACTCAACTCTATTCATCTACAGTCCCGGTGCAGAGGTTTGTTGTCCTCCATCTTTTCTTTCTGACCCCATCTGTCATTTCCTGGTTGAGCTGGGTGGGCAGCGGCTCAATGATCAGCCACGTGACGGATAAAGACACTGCTACCGCTCAGAGACCGTGAACTTCTTGTCAGTGGACACGGCCGTCACCAGAGGAGAAGAAACCGAAAAAGAACCCTCGGCTTGTTGAAGAGAGATTTCTTAAAGCACAATTTCCTGGAGCTATGAATGTAACAGGCGATGGGGACGAGAAGGAAACGGAAGTAAACAAAGAAGAAAATGTAATGAATGAGAGTAAAGAGCTGTTTACAATGCTGAACTTGTCCATGTTCTTGTCTGCCAAAATAGTATAATATACTGTGTATATATGAAGTTTCCTGTTCCCTTTTTTTCTGCAGAGTGCATCATTTTATTATTGTATACTTGGAAATATAAGATTTATTTTATAAAAAATATATAAACATGTCTGTGGAAAAGTTGTATTTGTCTGTAGATACTCTGATAACAAGGGTCGTCGCTAACGAGAGTGAGCTCAGGAGTTTTCTCGGTGGAGAACTCCCGGCAGGTCACGGCAGAAGGAAATGTTAAGAGAATGTATTCCTCTCGTTTGTTTGGTGCAAACAACGGCAAAGTCTTAAATATCACAACCAGCAATTGCATGAGAAGAAACCACGACTGGATGTTCATTACTCGAAAGCAGCTCGGACGTTGACACATTTCATTAGGACATATTCCAGGCCCTTTTATTTTCAGGGCGCGGAAAAAGAACATAAACTTTATGCTCCGAGGGATTTTTTCTTTTTACCAAAAACTAATTTCACTGTTACTTTAACATGTCTGCAACTCAACTAAAACTAAAAAGTGCCAGATAATTGTGTGTCCTCTCTTTTTCTTTTTTAAAATGTGTTCTTCCAGGTACAGAATGTTCCCAACCAGTTCCACTGTAATTTAAAATATGTAAATGGGACATAACATCCGACTGGTTTGAAAACCCATTCCCTTCTTTATTGGTAATCGTTTGGTTGAGTCCTCTTCCTGAGCAGAACAATTGGATGTCTCTCAGGAAAACAACTGTGTGTCTGAATGGGGGGGGAACAAAAGGCAAAGACTGTGGTGTCATTTAAAGTGTGAAGTTAGAGCTACCATGTTTCATCCTGCAGTCAGTCACTGTTCCATCAAGTGCAGGAGATCATCCACATATAGCGTTGTGAGATTACGCCTGAGAGAAGCGCTGTGCAGGACTAGCACAGACTATTTCCGACGGCTCAAGTAGCTCCCGTCTGCCTGGCAAGACAAATGAGTCGCAACAAATTGTAAGAATTTTAAACTCAGGTCTTTTGAGGGGGTAGAGAAGGATTTCATCTTCAGAGTTATAACGGCTTCATAACCATTCCTGCTGATGGTAGAATTTGATCCACGGTTGCCCTGTTGATTAGATTACTGTGCCTCATTCCTGCATCAAGTCCAAAGTGAGACGAGAGTTTTGTGTTTTTAACTTGCCATCGCCACATGTTGCTTCCATAGGGCTCCGGTTTGATTTGCATTTAACAGTCCATAACTGTGTCTTCATTAAAAATGCCATACTATCAAACCGTTCACTTGCTTTCTAATTATTGGACAAAGGAAACTGAAGTGCCATCAGGGCAGCTACTAATGATTTTTCATTATAAATCTGTTGAATATGCTCTTGATCAATCGTTCGGTCTATAAGACTTACGAATCACAACATCCGAGAGCACGAGATGATGCGCGCTTCTTCTGGCCGAAATAAGATCCGTGTTTTCATCTCAGCCCTGGCTCTGTAAATCGGAAACAAAAAAAATGGTGCGGACCGCACCACATAACGATGAGAGTGCCGTTTGTAAACATTACTTGTCGACGTATTAGAAGCGGGTGGCCTAGTGGTTAGTGCGTCGGCCTCCCATACCCGAGGGCGCGGCCGGGTCAGAGCAAGGAAATCACAACAACAACAAAGAGAGAAATAAGCTCTCTACAAAATCACTCACTGCCCCTTTAAGCAAAGTTGGCATGGTGTTCACAGCTGTGCACTGTAGCCGCGTAAGTTTCATTTCAACGTCAATTTCTGACATCACCGCCCCAAATGCCCCATTCCAGATTTGGGCTACATCCACATTTTCGCTTTAACGCATCACTCCAGCTACATTAACTTCTGCCGTCATTTCCAAAACGCTTATGCCGGCTCGGAAACGCAGCTCGCCGCCGGATTAGTTAGAAAAGTCCAGGGCTGCATTGTAGTCTGAACGGGCAAAAAAAAAAAAGGATGACGCAGTCACCCACGTCCACTTCTTGATTGGTCACAGCTCAACTAACACAGCTCAAAAACGCACTTAGTCAAACTAGTTCCACCCAGTCGTGGCTCCAAGAAAAGAATTCCCTGCTCAGACTTTTCCAAAGTGTGGTTTCTCCTTCTTGGTATTTTCTGTAACTAAGTAACCAACTGCAGAGCAGGTCATCTGAGTCCGGATTACTCTGGCGAGGCCAGTTAGTATAGACGGGGGCCGACAGTGGTTGTCATAGCTGGTGAAATCAACATGTGCCAACTTGAGCTTTTACCTTTTCAAGACGCTGTCATCCTCTCTTTTCTCTTCATGTCCCCGCCTCGGCGCTCCCTTTCACTTTTGAAATCCAGCCCGCACCTCCTGCACATCACACGACCCCTGGACAATGTCTCTTTTCAGTTTCAGTGCCGTGCCAGTCGATGTGTTTGTTAAACTGATGTCGAGACGATGAAAAAATACGAAGCATTTCAACTGTATCACCAGTGTCATTTCTTCATCTGTCTGAAGAAAAAAAATGATTAAAACTCCGAATAAAAAGTGCTGGGTGTGTTGTGCGACTGCTGTGTTGTGCCAATCAAATCTGTAGATAAAGAATGTGCTGTGTTTCATCACTACGTTACCGCATAACACGTCTGACTTTGCCCAGGGCACAGCAGCGGCTGCCTTCCGGCGCTCTGCAGCTCATTCCCGGACCCGGTCGCGTCCTGGAGTATCCATCACCTTCACCTGCCTCTCTCGCTGCCCACTGATAGGCTCTCTCCCGTCTGCGGCAGCCCGATGGACGCTCCCCCGCCTGAACCTCGACGCTGCAGCTCTCCTCCCTTCATGTTGGACTGACCTTCCCGCTCCGGTCACCGCTGCCGCTACTCGCCGCTTCCCCATTGTCGGACACAGCGTCAGACAGTTCACATCCCAGCGTCTCGCTGAATCACTCCGTTGCTCTTCCCACTGTAAGTCTGACTGAAAGCAAAAGAAAATCGCTCGTGGGTAAAAAAAAATGTCACCCTTGGGTCAAAATGTTATTCCGTGTGTTAGTCTTCTCTCGCCGTTGGCTCGGGCTCGGGCTCGTGCGTGGTTGCGCATTGGTTTCTCAACCAGTAATTATCCAGGAGCTTTAAGATGAAAGTGAACCGAACTGCAGTGTTTCATCACAGACGGTCTCGTTTTCCACACTCACTGCACGTGTGCTCGACAGCACGTCGCAGTAAAACTGAAAATGTATTTTGAAAAAGCCAGAAAAATAAATAAGTAAAAAACAACACTTTGCTGTAACTACACAAGCGGCTCCGTCCATCATCACGCGTATTACCACCGTGTGACATCAGATGTGAATGCTTCTTAAGCAACGATAACCTAGATGGTGACGTGCGACCCTTCTCTGTCATATTCATACTCTCATTCTTCTTCTACTTTGGATTTGATCGTTTACGTTCGTGCATGGCGCGGCGCGTTAAATGTCGCTGCCGCAGTGAATTGTGGGGCGTCTATTTCTCCTGTCCTTTCGCATAGGAAAGTCCAGTGTACCCTGTGCTAAAGGAGATAGGAAAGGAAGCATTGAAGCACCTTTCCTATGCATTTTAGAGAATCCAAACAGCTCTTACCATGGCTGTCGATGAAATACTTCCAGGTTATTCCAGGATTTAGGAAACTTCCTAGGCAAATTTGACAATTGGACCTCACCCTTGAACACGTCCTCGTCACCTGTGGCCTGACATACATGGCACATTGATGAGCACGTTGTCAGAACATCTCCAGCAACAGTGAGCAGTTCGGGGTTGGGATGAGTTGGGTTCCTCAAACACATCCGTGAGAATCAAAACCCTCACAAAGCATACTGACATGAGCCAAGCAAAGAATATACCCATCAAATGGGAGAAGAGAAGAGAAAGAATTTATGAATTTGTAGGTTTGATATATCATGGCAGAAGACGTCAGAGGAAGTGGGTAATCATTTCAGAAAGTGAAATTCCTTTTCATCAAACTTAAAATCCTCTGTGCGTCACTCACTCACTCACTCACATGCCACTGTTTTGATTCAAACTGCATTTGACATTTGTGTGTTTTTAGTCTTTTCCAGCAGAGCTTGTATACTGTTAACTACAACTGCAACAGTTAATCGATTAATAATCAACTACTAAATAATTTCCCGACTATTTTGTTAAATCAATTAATGGTCAGTAGTTTATGAAAAAGAAATCCAAAATTCTATGATTTCAGCTTCTTAAATGTGAATATTTTCTGGTTTCTTTGCTTCTCTGTGACAGTAAACTAAATATCTTTGGAGTGTGGACAAAACCAAACATCATCTTGTGGTTTGGGGAAAACACGATCGATATCTTTCACCATTCAAATTCACCAAATTGATTAATTGAGAAAATAATCGACAGACAAATCGCTAATGGAAATAATAAAAGCAGAAAACACTAAAACACCACCAAGAGTGGCAAGTGTGGGGTTATCTACACACTCAGTCTAAATCGGAAAAAGAATAAAGCATTTTTCGATGAAAATCATTCGGATTTAATTAGAACCTGGACGTTGTATCAGTTGGCTCATGTTCTGGATATGCACCAATATGAAAAATAATTTTCTGAAATATAGTGCAAAAAAAGAAACGCTTTGGGAAATTTTGAAATGGGGTCATCACATGGATTGATCAGCAGCACACAGTGATGAAAGTGTTGAGGAGAACGCATCACATCTGAGCCGGCTGTGCTGCAGAGACCATTTCCTGCAGGCCTCTGCTGCTCTTATTCACAGTCACTCTGAATGATAAATATAATATTATCAAATTTAATGCAAAAAAAAAAAGGAAAAAGGATTCATTATTATTGCTGCCCGGCCGCCTGAGGATGTTACAGCTACAGTCGGGACCCTCAGTGGTTTTTTTCAAAAGCCGGAGAAGCACCAGCATTAGTATCGATCGGCTCCCCGAGCTGCGTAGAGCTGAGAGTGCGCCTGGGGAAATGAAGCACACACACACACACACGCACACACGCACACACACACACACACACACACACACACACACACACGCACGCACGCACACACACACACACACACACACGCACACACACACACACACACGCACGCGCACACACACGCTTGGGATAACATGCAACACTAGGTTCCACATAACGAACATGGCCGCTGTGCAGTCACGGGCGAGTACCAACGTTTAGGGCCCCCGACTGCAAATGGTCGATCGTCGCTCAACTGTTGATCCAGATCTGGGAGCTACGAAAAGAATGAAAATTTAAAATCAGCCGGAATGCCAGTGAACATTCATTCATTTCTTTATTTATTTATTTTTAATGGGAGTTAACCTTTATGATCTCTCTTAAAAGCCTACCTGTCGTATCACTGACTGATAAAACTGTGCAAACACACAAGACCTGCCGCTGCCGCTCTCTTGCCTCGGCAGACGGCTCCGCAGTGTGCGAAATGTGCGAGCGGAGCATGTAAACTCCCCCGAAACGGCCCTCGAATGCACTCTGGAAAGAGCACCTTGATGAGCGCTAACGTGTGGCAGAGTGACGCTAAAGTCAAATGGATTTTATGAGCCTTGGGACAGTGTAAATTGAAGGTTTCTGTTTGCACCGTTGAAGCCGCAGATTGGCCCTGCCATTAAACTCTCTCCAGCGTTTCTCGGTTTTCAAAACAAACGCTATCTTTGCTCCCAGCAGCTTTTCAACAAATCCTGTCTTGTGTCTTAAAACTTGATTCATTCCAAACACGGCCTCTTGGGCGGAAATGGAATAAGGGGCAGGTTTGGTTTATCCAACTTGGAAGTGGGACGTGTGCTCTGTTCAACGGCTACTTTGCTGGAAACGTGACGATGCCATAGTTGAGGCTCGTGTCAAAACATTACGCTCCCAAATGTGTCAAGCTCGAGTATTTAAACTCACAGAAAAAGCGGACGGAATGTAGAGGTTTGAGCCGTGGGAGCCGGGCTGGCGGAGAACTCCAGAGTCACTGTTTGAACAGCAAGCGCCGTCTGGAATGAATCGGCTCCATCGCAAGGCCTCGTGGCTGCACTAAAGACTCGCACTTTCCCAGACGTAAGCAACGGCAGTGCGGTGAAGATGAATGGGGCGGACGGGCGGACGGAGGGACCTGGTCCCGAGTGCCGTGTCCAGATTTAAATCATCATGTGTGCGTTTACGGCGCGGCGCGGGCACTCAGACGAGCTGTGAGGGAAATGTTTGGACAGGGTGTAAAACAAAAAGGTGCGCTCAGGACCATGCTCCCGGCGAAGACCCCTTCTGTTTAGATCAGCCGAGTGGACGTGTCTCTGTGTCCTGCGGTGGCTCCGCCGCTGGCAGGACAGTTTGTGTTAGCGCCGCTGTCGGCGGCGGAGTCCTCTCGCCCGCCAAATGGGGGTTGACACGCCGTGACGGCCTCCAGACACCTTTCACAGATCAGGCCCCAAGTGGAATAAAGGTCAGCGAATGCATCACGCTCAACATGCAGCTCTGCTCTCGTTCCGACTCCCCGTTCCGTCTCCTCTTCTCTTCTTCCGGGCCTCTTCCCCCCGTTGGTCCGCAGAAAGGCATATTCTCGCCTCAGATACGCGGGCTGTTCTTCGGCTTCATCAGCCGGGAGTGAGGTGACATTTTAAGGCCAGCAGTGACAACTCCATGTCAAAGTGTGCGGCTGCTGCAGAGACCCGTGAGGCGACTCTGTCGGGTCCGTGGTCAAAATAATGGAAAACTGCAGCACAGGCTACATTCCCCGTGGTAGGAGGTTCACGCAGCTATGGATTTTCTTTGGTTAAGGCAGGAATAATAACCTGCAAAGAATCCCACAATCGACAGTGGTTCTGAATGTTTTTGAGATTCAGCTGGAGGATTTCATTGATGTATTTTTTGTCTGTAAAATGACAATTTTTAAAGAACCCACGGTGGCATCTTGTATTTGCTTCTTTTATCCCGCCATCGGTCCAAAAGTAAAAGAAGCTCACTTTGGGTGAATGTCATATTCTGATGAGCTGATGAATCGTCTCACTCTTAAAAGCCTCACAGGTTACTCTCAACAACCGTTGGCTCCTCCGAGCAGCCGGCCCGAGGATTTGAAAATGAAGAGGCGCCGACAAAGCAAAGCAGAGGGAAGCTATTAAAAGACAATCAAAGAACTTCCAGCTTGAAATTATCAGTGCAGGCGAAGTCAAGACAACATCTGGTGGACCGAAAGGAAAAAACCTTTCGGACTTCTTGTGAAGCATGGAGAGATTCTGCTTTGGGGTTGTGTGGCACGGTGGACATGAGGAGGGAAGAACGGGTTCCACGAAACACGCAGACGTCACAAGCGTTTTGCACACAACAGCAACAGTTTGCTATGTGAAGAATGCAACAATGTCAGTTTAAAAATGTCTGTTTTAGGTCTTTTATATGGTCTATTGGTGAAGTAGCATTGATCACTTCGAGGGGGGGGGGGGTCGATTTTGTCCGCCCCCTGGGATAAAAATGATTCAGCAGAGGTGGCGATACGTAGACCATAAGGGGGGGAAATCCCACGCATCCCTCCCAGGCAAATCACACCCTGATGATATAGAAGGTCAGGGTTCAGATCTTGGTCATGGCTTGGCTAAAAATGCAGTGTGGTGCTTGATATGAGTCAAACATCGGAAGATCGTAAGTGGTTTGACGAAACACTCCATCACTATGGATTCGGTAATCGGGATGGATTTTTGGGGGGGGTTAGTTACTAAACATTTACCCACCACAGTTGAAGACACAAGCTGTCAAGGATCAAACGGATATTTCTGGTACAGAGGTCATAATTGTTATCATAAAAACTGCATTAATAATATGGAGCTTTTGCTGAGCTATGGTTTTATTTTAAAAATCAAATACAGAGGCTTGAGACTGAGGCAGCTGTACTGACCAACATCTGCAGATAAACTGAACTCATTTTGAGTTATACGGGGATGAAAAATAGAAAATAAAAAATAAATCACCGCATACTTCTGCATCGTCTGCTCCAAAATCTCCTCGCCTCCAGGCATCCGGGCCTGGCGTGGACCAACGGCATGCACTCTGTGGCAGAGTTACCTTCCCCTCCCCTTCGTGCCTCTTCTCAGTGAATATTTCATGCTCTGCTAGTCGCTAAACTGCGTGTCCCAGAGCGCCGTCGTTCCCCCTTTGTGGACAGCAAGTGGTTGCTCTTCAGCAGCACTTAGTGCCTCCGCCGCAGATTGAGCGTTGCCATGATCATGACCGAGTCATGAGCCCCACGGCGCAGTTAAAAGAGGGACTGAGCGGGGGGCGAACGTGAGCAGTGTTCAGAGGAGCTCCACTGAAGGCGGACGTGCTCGCCGCGCTGAGGGACAGGCCCCTCTTTTCAGGGGAACGTCCCAGCTTTTGGGGGGAAGCTGCTGTGGTTAAATACAGCGGAGCGGTTTCCTTCAGCTGTCTGGCGGGCCTGCTTATCTCAAGAGAAACTTCATGGAAGGGAAAATTGATATCACCAATAGCCACCGGGACACTGTTTTTTACAAGTTGCCTTGTTAGACCAACCGTTTCATGTCCTCAACAGAAAAAGGTTTTCGGGGTTTCTGTGTCCACGGGACGTTGACCAGGTGCAGCGTGACCAACCAATGACTTGCGCTGTGAGAAGACCAAAGAAGCTGCTGGGCTCACATTTACAGTGTCTACCAATTTTTTAGGGTTTTAATACTGTTTAGGGAAAGCCACGGCCTTTTACAAGAATTTCAGATATTGCAAGGAAGCATTTTGAACAGGGTTGAACGCAAAGTGAGTCTTCTAACAGTCCCTGAGAGTCTATGGTGATATCGCACTGGTATGGAAGTCGGCCGGACTACTGATGATTGCAGGAGCTTAAGGAGCAGTGATTTCTTTACAACGGACCTTTGACATACACAAAAATCTATATAACACTAAAGGAAAGGGGGAAACTGAAGAAGCATGATGTCTCCTTTAAATTCTTCACCAAGTCATAGTCCCAGCACATAAGTCCCTGCAAATCCAAATATTGTCATTTTTCATTTTTTGTTTTATGTAAGGATGAAGAAGAGGTAGAATTATAAGTGAAATTTTAAATGTGATGTTGACCTTTGGACATAGCCAGAGTAGCTCTTTACCCCTGCTTTCAGGGTTTATGCTAAGCTAAGCTAACAGTCGTCCCGGCTTGGCAATTAAGCGTCTTTAAAAAAAAGAAATCGAATAATGTGAACAATTCCTTTAATGAACCTATAGCATTAGAGATCCTAAATGAATCCAACACCTTCCATTGCTGTGGAACGATCGTCGTGCATCTGATCAGTGCTGCTGCTGAAAAGCTGGCAGAGGTTTCAGGAAGGAAGTGGTGTTGGATGACCTGTAGCCGTGGACAATGTCACACTGCAGTCCACAGTGTTTCTCAGCGGGCGACACAATAACGGCTTGTTCTCTGCCACTGAACAATGTGGTTCCGCTTGGACTCGTGCCACAACTGCGCCGTCAGGATTTTGCCAGCTCCCCAAACAAACTCTAGACTATACTCGGCCTCTCCCCGCCGCATAACGGCGCCCCTTCTTCTCGCACAATGCCGTCACTAAAGTGCATGAAGTGACAGCGGCTGATGTAACTCTGCGGCCACTGAGGCCGTTTTGTCTCAGCCGGCTTGCTCAGGGGCACGTTGGCAGGCGTCTGAGCTGCGGATTTCTCTCCTCGACCGCTCGGAGCTGCCCGCGAGCGCGACAGCCATAACTCATGCTCGCCCTGCCTTGATGTAATGGTCAAGAGGAACATTGTGCGCTGATGGCGGGGGGAATGGCATTCATTCTCAATCAACCCAGATTGAGGGTGAGCTATACGTTACGAAGAGAGATGGCCACGTTTCCTTTGACTTGATCAGAGTGGTCAGCCAACCAATAAACTCCGGGGACAGATATTAATGTAATTGCTGAAGCAGCTGGTTCCTGTCTCAGAGTTATGATCCATTGTTTCACTGGGAAAAAAAAAGGAGAGGGGGGCGGGGGGATCAGAAACAGAGGGGAAACGGTGTGGTACAATAACCATTTGTTAGGAGGGGGAGAAAGAGGAAGTCCACGAAGCTGTGTTTGCACAACAGACATAAACAATGTGGCTGAGTGTGAAGTTCAACCGGCTTCTATCGACACAACTAGCCCTCGTTCATACGCGTCTCCCCTTCTGTGAAGAGTTCATGTGATCATTCAGACACTATTTGTTGAGAACTATATGGGGCTTTGGTTGTTTCTTGACGTACATACATTTTTTTCTTTCTCACACTGGATTATTCAATACATTCCAGTTCAGATACATCTGTGCCTGAAAACGTTCCCTTGATGCGTGAGGGGAAATGTGTGTTTTTTAAAAGTGGTCGTCTGCTGCCGCCTGGTGGTTAGACAGGAGTACTGCGGCGCCAGTGGCCGCCACAGGGGAGTCATAGCACTTATGCACAGATGCACACGTCAACTGCACTTTGTCCACGCAGCATTTCCTGTTCTAAATAAAGCCATGACCTGTTTTAATGTTTAATGTTCGCTGTTTTGCAGGTGAAGCCAGTGTCTGTGTCAGCACATTTTCAGATGCTGCCAAATGTCTGCAGCACGAGTGGCCTGTGGAAAACACCTTGTGCACTAGAAATGCAATGGTGAAGAACTTTACCCCTGATAAGATGTTATCCTGAAATCCTGAATTCTGTGCGAACATCCAAAAACAGCCTGCTTCCGTTCACGTTTGTGCAGAAATATTACTAATAAAAGGGCCAGAAAATGATTTGGAATTACAATCAAGAGTGTGCACATGAATATGATTTCCACTAGATGGCAGGTTGAGCTCAGAGACTTGCTGCCACCGTTATTTTCCCCTGAAGCTGCCCAAGAGTTTTCCATCTAATCATGTCTTATTCTGCTGGGAGCTGCCTCCAGGAGCATCCCACCTGCCCACTTCCTTTTTCGTCTCCATGCCAGGGGAATGCGGTAACCCGCTCCCACAATGCACTGCAGCTCCCCTCTGTGAGGAAACGCTATAGTGGCACTGTGAGCATATGGCACTTTCCTTTTCTTTCTCTTTCTTTTTTTTTTTTAAAGCAACAAAATAATTCAGAAATTAACCTTAATTATGAAATGCTGAATGTAAATGCCGACAGGCGCCGAGGCTCAGGAGGCGCGAGGGACGTTGACGTCTCTGGAGCATCAGTTTTTTTCCTTTCTTTTGTATGTTTCAAACTTTGTCTTTAAGGATATCAGCTTGTTTTCATATGTAAAACAGGCAACAAAAGTGAAACTCTTCAACCAGAGCATCTTTGAAAGAGGCTCCACCGCTACTGCCTGAAATTCATTACAGCTCGACGTTATTGCAATTTATTTGAATAAAACAGAAAATGTAAGATGTTTGCCTTATTTGAATCTTTTATCCACAAGGGGAGGGTTTGTTGAGTCGCTGTTTAGCTTCTCGTTCACGCCCAGTTTGGCTGTAGGTGTAGTTATGAAAAGAACTAAACCATTAGGGCTGCAACTGTCGATTATTTTCTTGATTAATCCATTAGTTGCTTGGTTCATAAATGTCATAAAATGTTGAAAAATGACAATTGTGATTCCCAAAACCCCCAAGATGATGTTTTGTTTTGTGCACACACCAAATCTATTTAGTTTACTGTCATAGAGGAGCAAAGAAACCAGAAAATATTCACCTTTAAGCAGCTGAAATCAGATTTTGCCTTTTCTTTCATAAAAACTACCTGAACCGATTAACGACTATCAAAATAGTTGGCGATTAATTTAGTCATCGATTATTAATCGATTATTGATTACTGTTGCAGCTCTATAAAGCATTAACAAGGAGAAAGACCAAAACACTGGACTCTGTGATCGGATGTGATTTCACTGATCTACTAACCAGTGTCAAATCTGCTAAATCTACAACCTCCTATTACCTTATATCTTTCTATATCCAAAAATGACATGAGATATATTTCAAAAAACATGAGGCCCTTTGAGGTGATGTCGATTATCGCAGTCTCGGCAGAGTATCAACATCCCTCATCCGTCCTCACTTATCATGTTCTCAGCCCTTTGTTTACCGAAAAACCACACTGCGCTGCATTGTTTGTCAGGCGGAGGGAGCCTTGATGGAATCAGAGTCCATCAACATGGAAGGCAGTGTCGAGGTGACTTTAGCTCCTAATTAAAAACAGATGTGTCCATTTAATAGTCTTAATACTTTGTGGGAGAGCGAGACAATCAGCGCAGAAATATCTATTTGCCTCATTAAATCGGGGAGGCTTGATCATGATGAGAAGCAGGGTAATGAATGAAGACAGACATGTTTACCGGGTTGTTTAAACAGTGTTCGCAGGGAGGAGAGAGAGAGACGGTGGAGTCTGGACGGACTGTGGTTTTTCGGAGGAGGGAGACCTCGGCTGGGCCGGGTGTTAACAAGCACGCGAGGTCAGATAAAAAAAAAAAAAGAAAGCGCCAAAAGAAAAACCACCCCCTTTTGACGGTCAAACTCTCTTATTGTAAGTACTTTCATTTTTCAAAACACCATGCGTGCTGTCTCAAGGCTCCACGGTGTCACTGGCAGTGATTTCAGACCCGTGTACCTCAGGGAGACAAGAGTAGACTCTGCCACATTTGCAAGTGGGTAATTCAGTGTGGACTTCAGTGGCGTTGGGAGGATTTCCAAGCTGACTGGCTTTCGCAAACATTCGCTTCACGCGAATGTTTCTGCTCCGGTTCAAATATTTCAACTCGGGAAAGTGAAGCAAATTTCACATCTTCACATTATTAGCAACGCCCTGTCTTTGCATTGACCTTGAATGTGACCGTATTGTGCCAAAAAATTCGCTTTTCGCTAAGTATGCAATTATGTATTTAATAGCACCAAGCATAAAGTAAAGCGGAGTTTGGTATTTAGTCATAAATCAGTGTAACAATTTTAACTTTTCACCTGGTGGTGGCACTAGATGAAATAGGAATCATGTGCTGTAGGACTGCATACCATTTTCTGTAATAGCAGTGCTAGGTGTGAATGGAAAATAGAACAACAACAAGGGCGAGTACATCCACCGAGGCTAACGCCATATCTCGCCATGTCAAAGAAAGTGAACAAAAAAATCCTGCATCCGCCCGTTCATCTGGATTTAAAATTTTAATCGAAAATGTGGGTCCTGTCGCAACGTTTCGCTCATTTGTTGTAAAGGGATGTTTTATCCGTAAAATGATAACAATGATCCGCAAGTCCGTAAGTAATTTGATATTTTTTGGATAAATGTCTTTTGTTTTCTAACCAACAGGCAACAATGTTGCAGAACACTGGGAAGTATTCACATAAGAGGGTGGTCGGCCTTTTTCCTTATGAAAAGTTTCGCAAAGTTTGGGCTTTTGCTTCTTGAATGACTTACACTACAAATCCTTTATCAAAATAGTTGCAGAGTAACGTTCTTTCCATCGACCAAATAGCTAAACGGGCAACTGACTAGGCAAGTTGCCTTGTCAGCTGTGCAGAATCATGATGGTCAACTTCATTTAAATCATAAAATCAAGCATTTAGTGAGACACACGCAGACGCAGAAATATGAGCCCAGCAGGCTGGTTGTTCTGTATGACTACACACTCTTGTGTGCATGACAGGGACAAAGATGTGTGTGGACACATGAGCCTTGCTCAGGGATCTGCTGTCACATCCCATCATCAGAGCGGTGCATTCACACCAGCCGCCGCTCCGGGACGGCTGGCGAACCTTCCACGGGGCGACGGTGGTGCTCGGGTACGAGTCAGTGTCAGCGTCAGTTACGAGACCTGCGTGGTGAACTTGTATCCTGCATCATTTAAAAGCCCCCGAAAATGTACGCAGATTCGGATTCTTCATCAACTGTTTGCCACTTTAGTTACAAGCAGGAAGACGGAGGGAAGAGGAGCTCATGAAACAATGAAGACAGGAAAACTGGGAATAAAGTTTTTACTGAATGAAGGCAGCACCCAGATTAACGGAATCAAGTAAAATGTAGAGAAAAAAAAAGCTGATACAGATCAAATTGAATCAGTGTGATCAAGATACGGATAAATTAATGTTCGCATAACAGGTCATCCTTATATTATTATTAGAATCCAACCGATATGGAATTTTGAGGGCTGATGCCAATATAAGGCAGAATTTTTTTTTTCCCATGACGTTACATCATTTAATACATATATTATGGAATCAAAAAATGCCAATGAATCCTAAGATGTCCTTATGAAAGAAATGAGGCTTGATATTTTACAATTTAACCATAAACTTCAAGTAATACAAAAATTAAAACACCAATACAACCAAACAGAAAGAAAATAAACAATTTTTTTTCCATGCAAACCGTAGATGCAAATCTTTGTAGAATATATTTACAGATTAATAATATTTTACTTATCTTTAGCTTAGAAGAAAAGTTTTCGTATCAGCACATATCGGTGAGCAATGCAGATCATTCAGGTTCCTATTGGACCATAGCCTGAGTTGCCCTGCAGTAAATCAGTAGGGATTAGAGGCTTCTCTGTGAGCAACTGCCTAGCTAGCATCTACTGACGAGCTGTTTGTGAGGTGTTAAGGGCACATCTGTAAATTGTAGCTATAGAAAAAGGACTTGAGTTACACGCCGCACCACCCACCACCACGAGTAATTTCCCAATCCGTGGGAAACACTGCGTTTGACTGATGTTAGTGTGTTAATAAAGCCGTGCACGACAGAAGTCAGCAACTCCCCTGTGAGAATCTTTGCATCCTCCGCTCGGAATAAGCTTAATAACAAACGCTCGGCTGCACGTCACTCAATCAGTCATCCAGTGCATAGGTTGTTGGTGAAGTTGTTAGCGTAGATAATGAGCTAATTGGCACAGGACGGATCTGCTGCGTGTGCTAGAAAATAAAAAGTTCCCCGGAGACCCGAATTCACCTCCAGTGGAGAGATGGAGCGGTGGTGTCTGTGTGTGTGTGTGTGTGTGTGTGTGTGTTTGTGTGTGTGTGTCTGTGTGTGTGTGTCTGTGTGTGTGTGTGTGTGTGTGTGTGTGTGTCTGTGTGTGTGTTTGTGTGTGTGTGTGTCTGTGTGTGTGCGTGTCTGTGTGTGTGTGTCTGTGTGTGTGTGTGTGTCTGTGTGTGTGTGTTTGTGTGTGTGTGTGTGTTTGTGTGTGTGTCTGTGTGTGTGTCTGTGTGTGTGTGCGCGCGCTCAGTGAAGTAGTTGCTAATGTCGTGGAACAAACGTGAAAAAGAAAAGCAGGTGAAACAGCATAAGTCTAAGGGGAAGGACAATGTTAAAGAAGCAACGAGGAAAAGAAAATATGATGATGTACGAAGGTTAAGTCAAAGGCAAATTTTTGTTATAAACACAGTCCGTGGTCAATGTTGTCAATGTTTAAAAACATTAACTTCAGAAAAAAGCTGATGTCAAGGTCCATTGTTTATATTTGAATTCAACCCTTTTTTGAACATTGAAAACAATAAATCACGAGTTTACAACTAGAATTTTCCTGTGTAAGCCATGATAATGGATTCCTATCAGTCACATGAGTAGCTTCTTTGATTCATTGAGACAGCTTTCCTTGTATGCTTTCTCGTAAACCTTTGATTGATTTTCACACTCAAATGTATACAGCTACTCCAGAATTTGGACTTCTAACTTGACCTGAAAAATGGTCAGCTAGGGTCCAAGGAAACCCGATTTCAAACATCTGCCGAATGATTTTCTACATACAGTTTCTTAGTAATAGTTGGGAAATTTGTATTATTATTAAATTGGCTAAATTAGTTTTTGATACATTTAGACTCATGTTTGTCCAAGTTTAACTTTAGAAAGACAGTTGATTACGTTCAGTCAGTCAGTATTGCAAGAGAAGTATGATCTTGTCGAAGTTTCCGTTTCACAAAATTAACGCTGAAATGTAAATTGTATAACCTGACAATTGTTTGTTAGTCCACAATCTGGTGATATTGCGATCAATATTCAAAGTGTATTAAAATGTCAATATCGGTACACTGATAGCGATCATTCAACACTTTAAATGTCAACTATCCCTGGAGCAAATCCTCACCAGCGTTCAGGGACCAAGACGGCATTGAATGTAAACATGGCCGCACGAGCCGGGACCCAACTGTCTTCTGAGGGGTAATTATTATTATTAGCACTCCGAGCGGCAGCACGTCCCCATGAGGTCTCTGGAGCATGATTCCACCTGAGTGCTGTGACAGGCTCATCTAGGTATCAGAGTGAGTCAGCTAGACGTTAATACCCAGGCTAATAATGTCTGCCAAGTGGAGCTGACACTGAGCTAATAGCGGCGGTGTGGGACAGTCAGGTGACACCGTGGGGACACTCCTCACTAAAAACTTGGCCGTCCAGAGGCCTCGTCCTCAGTCTGTAATTAGTAGCCGGTGACAACAGAGCAAAAGTAGCTTGCCAAGCAGGTACACAAGGGTCTGCACAACAATAATAATTACCAGTCACCAAAACAATCAAGCCCCCTTAATAATATTCTATTACATAGACTCTGTTAAGTTTTTGAGTAAACAATTCAGATGCCGGCCAAGTTCAAAAACCAAAACTTTCAGCTCTAAAAACTGTAATTATACTAAAATTATAGAAACCATTTTTAGTATGTTAAAAGTAACCTAAAAACATTTTTGGACATAATTATTTAATGGTACAGTCATTGCAGAGGTTGAGTTTATAATTTGTGATGTTTATGGGGATCTTTTTATTATGAATGAAAAGCCTAAAACCAAAAATGACAGGAGCCTTCTAATAAGTGTTGCCTTCAGACAACGCCTGATGTATGCCAGAGGCGTCTTTTGTCATCTTTTGTGTGATTAAAGATATCATTGAACCATAGAACTGGACTGGGTGACGTAACTTTATTACAGAGAGAGTGGCCAAAGTTCAGCTGCTGTAAATATTCATCAACGATTAAAAGTAGTCCCCACTAAATACATAATTTACCCATTTTTTATTAATTTTAGTAATAAGTGAGGTGCCACAGACAGAATTGGTGAGACTGAAAATATTTGAAGGCACACTCAATGACACACTCAATGACTGTAAATCAAGATGGATAAAATGACAGCTCCCAAAAAGTGAAGCCAAAACATCTTGATTGCCCCCTGGTGGCTGGCTGCAGTAAAGGTCATAAACTCCGCCCTCTTCGTGTCAGCAGATAATACGTAGAACAAACTAAGTCAAAAAAGATGGTTTCTGTTATTTTAGGTTGTTCTTATCACACTAATGTATGTTATTTGATTATGAGACTTCATGATTGACAGCTGAGCTGACTCGTGATTGGTCAAGTGGGTGTATCATTCAGCGGGACCTCGATACCGCAGCTCCACCCCATGATCACTACTGCAAAGATGGCGGTATCTTGGATATTTTGGCTTCGTTTTTTTGTAAAGTGTGAGGATGTGGAGATCGTCCATCGTTATTTACAGTCATTGGGCACATTATATATCACAACACATTGGTTGGGCGTTGTCTCTGATTTACAAAAGGTCAGACAAATCACTGACCCACCGGGTGATAAGGTGAAACAAAGTCAAATAATAACATAAATGTGATATGTAAGATAGATGTCAAATGTGCCAATGTATCTGAAAGCTAGACTGGAAGCTTTTTCATTCTACATTGTGGTTACATCCCCTGTTGCTGCAATAGCACTTGATTTGATAAAAAAATATTAAGAAAACTGCATCAACTGTGAAATAATAACCAAATTTAATAATAAAGCAAAAATTGGAGAAAAAAAATAAAAAAGGTAAAAGTAACTTACAAATGTTCTGTGACTCTGAATTCACAAAGAAATGAGTCATCAAACCAGCTCACTGTTTGTTCATTCTGCACCAAAAAGGTTTTTCCCCCCTCCCAGTGATGAGAACAGAAATGAGTGCATCGCAAGTACAAATGTTTTGACGGTAATCTCAACAAAAATGAGGCAGGAGCCCATTATCCTTCCTCAAAATACATATCGGGCCTTTACCAAGACACAATTTGTGTCCTCACTGATGGTCTAAGATGCAATTACCACATCCAATAAAACAGCACACATTTTCATATTTCATTGTCCCCAGAGTGTACAAGACTGAGCTGCTGAATTACTGACCTGCTCTGCTCAACTAGCTTAGAGTAGTTTTAAATATGAATGCCACATCTTATGTGCATTACATTAGAATTCTCTCTGTCTTGTTTTGTGGAAGTAAATGTGGTCTTCAGGACGTCAAACATGATTCAAACTTAAGTGGAAGGGATGGAGAACTGACCCTGAGTCTTTTTACTATTCAAGTCTTAATTTCCCGAAAGCTGTTTGAATATTTTAATCTAATTTCTACAAATTCAGCGAAAAACTTGTATCACTGTGTAAATAAGTAGAGGAACAAATGCCCAATAGAGGAAAGGGAGTTCATCGCTATTGATATGGTTAACTCTGATTGATTTTGATTGACTGAATGAGACCAGGCCCACAATCTTCTGTACACGCAAAAAGTATTTATCCAATGTGATTTTCAGATTAAGATTTTATCGCTCAATACATTTGGAGATTTGAGGCGTCTTTCCTCCGTCCTAACTGAGCGACAACCCACTGTGACGTCACCCATTGGTTTGTGAAGTGCCATTTTAAAACCTCCAGTTTAACATTTTGGCCAGCACCATCTTGGTTTTTTGAAACCAGAAGTAACCATATTTTGGAGGAGCAGGGGGCATGGGCTGACTGAGAGCTCATGCAGTGCATGTCCACCTAATGTACATCAGCAACGTTGCACCGATTGGATGGTACTAGCTGTCAAGAGCACTGTCTCCAAGCTCCAATGTTTACGGTGCTTTATTTTCTATTTGACTCTAAATGAACCATAAGTTACAAAATGCACATCAAGACTTGAAACAAGCGATTGAACCATAAACTCCTCAGGAAAATGTTTACTGATGTTAAAAATCAAGTGAGAAGTAGGGTCATTTGACTTCTGTAGACACTGATTCCTTTTTGGAACCAGTGGAGTCGACCTCTACTGGTCATGTCAGAGAATACAGGCTTCTGGCACTTTGGCACTTTGGCGCATTAGCGGACGTAGTCACCAGGTGACATTTTTATATATAGTCTATGATCCTTACCCATTCATTGCATGTATTTTGGTATTTCTAAGAACCCTGGTTCATACAGAAAAGTGTTAACAAATATAATGTCAGGATATTTCCTGAGCTGAGATGCTTTAATTCTCGATATGATAACCTTCAACTTACTTTTTTACATGTCTAGATTCAAGGCCACACCCAAAACTTTGACACCAAGATAATGTCAGCAGCTTACAGTAGCATCTGTGAAATATTACTCATTTGTGTAACTTTCTGTGTTTTTATTTAGCTAATACCTTATTATTTATGGAATTAATACACTTTACATGCTATATATCCATACTGTGATAAAAGGAGGTGTTGGTTGACAAAGCTCTCCGTTTGGAGACCTCCCAATGCGGTTGTTGCTGCTACACAGTATCTAAAGCCGACCCCTCGCTGCACTGAGCCCAGGGGCTGATGGGAGTTCTCGGGGGAACCATTAGTGAGCGGATCGGCAATGTGGCGCGCAGGGAGTCGAGCGCAATTCATGGGAGAGCGCCGAACTCACAACACTCTAACAACACCTGTCACCCCTGCGCCTAATGAGAAACACAATTAGCAATTAACAGTGCGATCTGTCAGGGCTAATACCTGCCTCCCTGCACGCACACGCACACACACACACACACAGACAGACAGACAGACAGACGGGAGGAAAAACCAGACCCCCTTCATCAGCACTTCCATGCAAGTATGAAATGAGCCCAAACAAGCGGATCAATTAGACAGGTGATGTAATGTTGTGAAACCTAAGCTGATGCCTCGGTGGCAGGTTTTTCTAAACGGCGTCCTCGCTGGTGCTCCACAGTGACTTTTAAGATGGGAATTAAGTGTGATTTTTATCACCCAGCGGGGAACGGAATCTTGAAGTCGGATGTGCTGCATGCTGGCCATAGATCATACAGCGTGGGCTATTAAACTGTGTGTGCAATGGGAAGTTTGTCAAAACGCACTTTGCTGGTAGATTTGGTGCTCTATTCTCCTGTAGAACAATTGCCGCCGTGGGGATTTACAGAAGATGAACTGAAGTGACTATAAACGGCACAGGCAGTGAAGTTCCTTAAATCAGCACATTCTTTGTTTATTCGGATCCTGTTAGCTGGTGCCTCATGGACCAACCTCCAAAGCTCGGTTGATTTAAAGATAGTATAGATCCTCACGCCTCCCGGTGTTTCGGGTCGATTCAGTTGTCCAGTTGAGGACCCTGCCAGTCGTGTGCAGGTTTTCAGTAACGTCGTTGAGGAAATAGAGACAAAATGTAAAGCACAAACTGCACAGACTGGTCCTAATTAATAGTCGAGACGCAAACATTGCTGTCCCGTGTGTAGCTCGTGTGTCATGTACACTTTCAGGACACGTACTTGCTCTCATGGAAGAGAAATCTGCTAAAACTTGAATGATTTCCACAAACGGGGAAAACAATAGGGCCAGTGCTGCGTCAACTCAACAGTGGACTGAATAAATGGCAGCGCATTCTCAGCTGCTAAACACAAAGTTATCGATCCGTCAGAGTTATTGACACTTAGCCTCGGATATTTGCACTGTAATGGTTCAACAACATGAGAAGGTCAGAGGTCAGGTTAGAAAAAACGATCACAGACCCCTGCGGCGGGCCGGGTTTCAGTATCCTGCTCAGTGGCACTTCAGCAGGACAGATTGGCTGCCAAACAAAACAGTTGGAATTTACTGCTTGCTGTATTTCGGTGCAGCAATTATGTTCTCCTCTAATTTAATTTAATTTATTCTATTTTAAAAACAGACATAATGAACACTTTTGCTTTTAGTAAACTGTATGTAAAAGCACACATCCAGTCTCGCACTGCGGCGTAAACACTGGCTGTGTTCTAATTGGATTACACCTGTGTGTGTGTGTGTGTGTGTGTGTGTGGCATCTTCAGCATAGTAATTGTGTCAGCCTTGTTGGTCAGTGGGGAATTCAAGTGTTAAATCTAATTCTGAATTTGTATCTCTCTCGCAGAGGAGGGGGAGATGTACCGTGAGTACCAACCATATGTCACCGTCCCCAATTCGGAGGGATTGAATATGGATGAGAAAACAACTGAGGGTCCTGGCATCGCCACCGCTAGCAGGTTTACACTGTGATGGTGTACGCGCATTTGTTATCCAGCAAGGAAGTGGAGCTAGAGAACAGCAGCACTGTAAAACTGACAAAGATTTTGTTTAATGAAGACAAAACTGATTCAGGGACTTTGACCCCTCATGTATCTCAGTTATAGTAGCTGTGAGTACGGGCTGCTATTGACAAGAGGTTCATTCAAAAAAATTTGCATGAATTGTATCTTCTTTCATTGGACAGCCACTCTTCTGAATTTGCTGATTTGTTGATGAGCTGACTGGGATGTCAGAACATATTAGAAATTTAATTCGGGAAAATTAATTTCGGGAACAGATGCCTTTGAGTTCTGAAAAACCAAACATCTTATCGAGTCCAATATTCGACTTTCTTTCCGCTGTTTTTCTCATTGTTATCCAGGCTACAGTGTGTGCCAAGTTAACATGATTCCAAATTTATGACGGCAGTCTCAGGTGAATGATGTAAGATTTAATTACAGTCATGGCAACAATTCAAGTTGCAGCCTTGGAATACAAGTTGCATGTAAGGTGGTGTGCCTTGTGATCAAATTCACGTGGCATATGCCTGCGGTCCACGTCCTTTGACGTAAGTGATTTGGACACGGGACTCATACACGCAGCCTCGGGACTGGGAGACCGATCCGTTCACAACAAGGCCAAAACCCCTGAGTCGTAGCATCTGTCGCTAGCATGTCTCTGAAGGTGTCGGGGAGAGATGTGTGCAAACTGCACACACACTGTTGTGTGCCGTGGTCCGACCATTTTTTGGTTTTCAGTTTACAGAGTAGGGCTGAGAGATTAATCGTTCTCAAATCGAAATCGCGATTCCCTTGCTAAAGAGACAGAGATACAGTGTCACTGTGTGTTCATTCCCTGCTCTGTCCCCCTCTTCGACACATCTCGCTCTCTTTCAGTGTGTGTGTGTGTGTGTGTGCGTGTGCGTGAGCGCGTAATTATAATCGCAAATCAAATCGTGATCGCAATATGTCAGAAAAATCGCAATTAGATATTTTGCCCAAATAGTTCAGCCCTATTACAAAGCCAGGGCTAAGCTGAAATTTTAAAATTCGACAAAAAAGTGTATTTGATTAAAATTGTTCACTGACGCTTCAACCCAAGTATGTAACTGTAAATTTGAGTCAACAATATGGTGCATTATCATAGAGTCACAGGTTCACATTTTTTTTTTGTCTTCTACTAAAATTATCAAAACGAAACGTTACAGTTCACCAGGACACATCCAACATCATACCGCACCGTTTTGATTGACACGTAACTCCTCGGGAAGTACAGTACAGAAAAACCTAAGCAATCAACACCGAACACTAAACGTGTCGCCACATAAGCCTAAATCAAAGCATGAATCTTGAGTGTTAACAGTGCTAATAACAAGTTATTGTAAATATTATTATTTTTAAAAGACAGTGTTCTCTACATGTTTAGGAGAAATATAGATATATCAGTTGGGCTTTAGTATTCTCATTCCTCAGTGCAACACAACGCATGTGTGGTCACAACATGTGTCGGGAACAGCAACTGTCACAGCGTGCAAGGGTATTAGAAAACGATGTGGTGTGCGGCAGCTGGAACGGTAATGAATGTACAGATTTGGGCACAGAGCTGAAATGACCTATTCGTCTAGCGGCTGCATGTTTCCACGAGCGTTTCACAGGCAGTGGAAGTCAGATGTTTGCAGGGAGTTAATTAACAATGTCAGTGCAAGGCTAACTCTGTGCGACCGATAGTGTGATATTGGATCAGGTTGCTCCTCCCCTTGTGGTCAGTGGGCTGTGCACAAGTGTATGCATGTGAACAAACAGACAAGTGTGCTCACGCACACGCTCGCCTCTTTTTCATTAAGGCCGAGGAGTGTGAGCAAACTTTGCTTTTGTAATTGCCCCGCTCTTGCAGACTGTTTGACAGGCAAACAGTGCTCCAGTCTGGATCTTCGCGTCAGAGACTCCTGAACAAGCGGTGATTAATCACAGGCAAAGGCTGCGACGAACCTCACATTTACTGTCAGGAGCGAAGCACAAGGAAAACCTTTCTATTATATAATGCCGGCGAGGATGGCAAAAAGAGGAAAGGTATAGGGCAGAGAAAATGACTTCACTGAGCAACGGAGAAAGGTCTATACCAGACAACATTTTTGTTCTCATTGACAGACTCAACAGGCATTTGCAGGAATTCCTTCAGAGCATGGACGCTCTCTTACTTTCACCTTTCTGAAAAATTCTGAATCAAGGTTTACCCTATGCCATAACAACTAGGTTCTTCTCACACGTTTGAATGGCTGTTTCTACAACTAGGGTAACATTTTAAACACGATGCCGATACAATATTTGGGAGTAAGTTCTCCGCCACATTCAATCCCAGCGTCACTTGATTTACGGTTCTTCTTTGGCACGAAATGAGTTGGTAAAATGTACTTTGGTGATTTGAGGCTAAGGTGATGCAGCTTCATGATTCATGTTTTAAGGCGCTGCACCAGTGGCCAGTGGAATTTGGACATTTGAATCATTTCACTCAATAAATGCCTTTTTCTTAGTGGTTGTCGGTGAGGATGAAAAGGCTCGGTCTTGTTTCATAATGAAGTTCTGATTTGTTGCCCAATGTCCGAAGGCGCAATTAACCTAATTAAAAAAGCAGGAATGTACTCTATTGTAGTCCAATTATGTGACGCAGATGAAACAGGGAGATCATCTATGTCTAAATCTGTTCTTATGCGAGAACCTTTTCCACACCAGTGATGATGAGCTACAGTAAATACGCTCGCTCTTTTTCAGCAAATGCCCCGCTTCACACCTGGGAGCTTCCGAGAACAAACACAGTCCTCTGCTGCCGGCCACTCGGCAGCTCCGCGCAAAGGACCAGGAGCCTTGAGCCCTCGTGTAAGTGCCTTGATCAAGGGAACATGTGCGATCATAGCTGAGGGAGAGCAGAGAGCTGCTCTCCCTCATTTACCCCCCCCCCCCCCCCCCCGCTCAGATCTCCACTGCCGGTCAGGGCATCTGAACCAGCGGGCTACTGATCACACATTTCTGCGACTAATCAAGCGCAAAAGGGCAACTCTGATTTTCTAATAATGGCCTTCAGGACAGAACAGAATCCTGGGCATGGCGGCATATGGACAGACTTAGTATTCATAAACTTGACATGCTGTAAATGCTCATTGATGCCGACCTGAATTATGATTTTCAGGTCTATTTAGAGAAAATCTGGGTTGAACACAGGCAAGATTCTGCAAGAAATAACCTAAGCCGCTCACATTTTGATCAAGTATATTCAAAAAACAGCATGTATACACTGTATATTCCCAGGTTTTCTAAAAGCACTACTATGAATAGGTGAGTGTTTTTTAAAGGCTAGTGAGGAAGTTCACACAGCGATTACAAGAAACGTAACTACAGTAAGACAGGAAGCTCAGTGTCAGTTCCTCTTCACCATCATTATCTCTCATCTCTTGGCAAACTTGGGCCACATCTATCAAGTCTGCTGCGGCTCTTTACCATCAACACTTGTCTCTACCCATCCTACCCTGTCTCTCTCTCTCTCTCTACCCCCCCACATCTTTCAAGCCTCTCTCTCTTCTTCCCCCGACCCAGGAGAGTAGACACGGCCATAAATCTCAGAGTAGCTAATGAACTGCATTTAACAATAAAATGCGCTGGAAATGGAACATTTCATTTACAAGAAGATCAATGGCAGTGACAAACGCCCTTCTCGGAGCGACTAGTTAGCGGGATGATGTTCCGCAGGCAATCCAATCAATCACCGCACACCGACGCCGAGATCAATCAAAGGAGGGGAAAGGAATGGAGGGGGAAAAAATACTCCAAGCCTCTCCTCGTTATACTGTAGTCACGGTGTTTATTTGAAGAGGGGCCACTAATCACTCAGTGAACAGTCCGGTCCTATTCTCCTCTTATTTCTCACCCTCTATGGATATTCTCTGTCTCTTCTTCTTTATATGCCATTCTGTTTCTCTCTCTTTCTCCCTCTCACCCTGGGAGCACTGGGGAAGGCAGCTGAGAGGCAAGAGGAAGAGAGTGAGTGATAACCATCCGGGGAGTCAAGTGCTCCATCACCGCCATTCCCATCTGCGACCCGACAAGTTCATAATGCCAGGCATCTGCTTTCATTTATAAAGGCCTCACTTAGCCCTCACACACACTCGCAGTCTCTCCAGCTCTTTTTGCTACGCCCTCCCCTCCTCCTCTTGCTTTATCTCCCGTCACTCTTCTTTCCCTCCATCCGGCTGGCTCAGAGGGAAGAGTGCCTCTTGTCCTCTTCCTCACCTAATCCTCCTCATCTCCCCCTTTTTTCTTCTACTCAAGCCCTCTCAGGGTTATTTTTTTCTCCCCTTTTCGTATTTGTCCTCCACAGTTACATCTATTTCTTTCCCCTCGAGGTCTCCACCTCTCAACACCCTCCCACTCAAATGAAAGAGATACGCAAACTAGTTGAATATGAGTGAGAGTGCTTTTTCATACATTCTCATTTCACTTTAATTAGAAAGATAAACAAAACATTTTATGTGACAACTTTCAGAAATTTAAGACCAGCATAACCAAAGTATTAATAGGAGAAATTCACTTACAAGGAAAAAAACTGTATTGTTTTTAATACAAACAGGAAAATTGAACATTTTCAGTGTCAAACTTTATGGTCATCACCAGTCCATATCAATTTAAGAAGTTGTATAATTTCTTAAACTCTACAACTGACATAAGAAAATGTCAAATCAGTAAATGATAAAATTAACATGAAATTAAATAAAATAAAATTGATTAATCATATTGATTTCTTTTAAGTTACAGCTTCCTCACATATGATGATTTGTTGCTTTTGTCTGTTTCATATTCATTTGACATCATCCTTGTTTTGCACCTAAAGACTTGAACATCCTAAACTTGTGACTCATGCAAAGTCAAAGTTTGACATTTGCAACCATTAGGTGGCGCACTTCTCTCACTGTACACGGGAGAGACCTCGGGAGAAGACAAAAAAGAAAGAGAGAGAGAAGGAAACTTGCTTTGCTCATTATGAAGTAGATTTTCTGAAATGGGTTTTTATCATGAAAAATAAAATGCAACATCTGTTGTAAATATATTTGGATACATTAGTGTGTCCTCTGAGGGGCTGCATGGAAATCACAGGCAGTCTTGTGTGTGTGTACGCTTGCATGCACTCATCTATGCGAGTGTGTGGGAACACGCACGCTTCATTTATGCAATGAAATGGCCACACACAGTTTTGAGCAAAAGACAGAGCGGAGCTTTGGACTGAAGAGTGGACTTCTCTTTTCCAGAAGGCTTTTGTTAAATATCCAATGAAGTACCTTTGATGGAGCACTTCAGCATTAAAACTTCTGTCTGCAGACCTAAATGCAATAACGGAGGCAGATTCTGAATGTAAAGAAGCAGAAATAGAGTGTGTGGCTTGTTATAGCTCCAACAGCTTCATGAAAAATAAACATAAATACAAAGGCTCAGTGCTTTTGTCGGTAAAACTATCTCGGAATGATTTTTCATCAAGCTGTAACTGTTTAGTGCAGAGGAATCAGAGCTTAGTTTCAATCCTCGTGGTTGCAATTATACACTACATCCTGTAAATATCAACACATTAACTCAAAGTCTCAGTAGCCATGACCTTACTTATAACGATAGCTATGTTTCCATCTAAAAGCGAATTTAAAGCAAACTTTTGAAAGTTTGCAAAAAAGAAAACGCGAAATTACGTGTTTCCATCAACTGGTTTGGAGCGAATAAACTAGGACAGTTCTGGTTACGTAGGCCTGCCGTGACATGGCTGTGATAGAACAGTAGACGAGGTAGAGGTAACAAATCGAAAAACAAAACAACAGTTGCCTTGGCAACATACCCATACGACATGCTATGCTCGGCAATGGAGAGAGGAAACATGGAGAGAGGAGTTTCTTTCAATTTAGGCAGTTATCATAGTACAACACTACGTTTCCATCTCGCCTTTTGCGCAAGGCAAAAACCTTTTCAAGCGAATGTATAAAATTTTTTGTGAATTTCTTTTCCAAATTTTTCTGTTTTCATCTACTTTATATAATTCTTTACTTCAGAATGTCTATGAAAATAGGTTGATGGAAACATAGCCAACATTTAAATACAAAATAAAAAAATATATTTTTCACATATTATGTTTGAGTTAAAGTCCGAAAATGGAGATGATTACATTGAAGATTATAATATATATCTATTCTTAATGATTATTTGTTTCAGTCTGTGGCCTGTGTTAAGATAATAGAATTATGGCTTTCTATTAAACATACGTTAACATATTCAGTTTTGCTTTCAGTCCAGCCTTTCCGTAAATGTGATCACCTCTGAAGCTTTTTTTTTTTACATTATTGTTATTACTGTACAAACTTATTCATCCCCATTTATATTCTGTTCCTACTCTTGTGAAATCCGGACTCTAAAACACTGGTCTCTCCAGAAACAAATACTCACACTCTTAACAACACATCTTAAAACACACCAACACAAGGACAACAGCTAACAGAGGTGTTGTTGTTGTTGTTAATATCAATCTAAGAAAGTAAAACTGCATTTATTGAGTAAATATGTTCGTGCACAGTTTCAATATCAGAAGGGTGTTCATGCTCGGCTGAGGTGGAAAAGTTGCCCCAACTAATTGATTAGTAACCGGCTCCGGCTCAACTATTTTGATAATTGATTAATCGGTTTAAAGAAAACAAGTGAAAATTCATCCTGGAATGACACAAACAACCTTTAAACCATATTTCCGACCAAAAACAAATTGTTTAATCAAGAAAATAATCTACAGATTAATCGATAATAAAAAATAATCCTTAGTTGAAGCCCTAATATACTTGTTCAATAAATGACACACGAAGCATGTAACTATTGGGAAATAAAAACACTGAACAGATGATAATGATTGTTTTCAGTGATAGAGAAACTGTAACAATCCTCAAATCAATGCATGAATCAAACATACAGTGGTATCCTCAAGTCTGAGACACACTTTCCTATTTAGTGACCAATAATCAAACTTTGTGTTTTTCACCATTTGAGATTTGACTGGCAGTCTTAAAGGCGTCACCTCAGAGCACCCTCTTCTTTTGCAATGCTTTAATGGCACCTGACTGAGGAATAGGCTCCATAAATCCAATGATGAATGAACCAACTTTTAATGTTCACACAATGGTAGTAAAGAAACTTTTCTTTTGCAGATTTCCTATAAATTCAGTATGTGTTCCTTATTGAATAATTGTCTATAAGAAAAAGGGCGGGAGCACAGTAATCAAACTCAAAGCAGGTGCTCCTGGTGCATTGTTCGGCAAAATATTAGACTGTAAAAATTGTAAGCAATAATGAAAGTAAGTCAATAAGCAAGGGTTATCTGGGCTCTGCAGGCTTTCAATAATAAGCTTAAGAGCTCTGTCATTGAAGGTAAACAAGACCCTGCACCAGAGTATTGCATTAGTCCAATTTTGAAAATCTGCTCCTATTCCACATCCACAATCTCTAAATCAAATCTTGACCTAACTGTTACATTAATCAAAAACAAGGTACAGTCAATCAAAATCCATTCCAGACTACATTTACGCACAGTTTGCATGGTGGTAAGTCCAAGGTAGGGTTAGGTACCGACCTTGGTATCTAAAAGGTTACTGCCCAAATTAGGTTAGTTCTACCAAGTACAGATTTTTTTCAAAAGTCCATGCAGACAAAGCTTGCTACAGTATTTTTGGTGGAAAATGCAAAGGTATATCAAAGTTGGACTGACTGTCGGCCGAACAGGGAGAGGGTCAGAGTGTCAAACCTCCTTGTTTCCAAGTGTTAACCGTCCTCAGCAGAACTCAGCATCACATCAACAGATACTGTCTGTGGTGATTCTCATTCATCCAAGTCATAGTTGTCCAAAGGTATTGAGTGAGGATTAGGTTTCACCACAACTTGGTTAGAACCGAAGAAGCCTCTTGGACGAGAGGTGAAATGTCTTCAAGAACCTACAACTAAGTCGATACTGCCTATTCGACCACCATAGATTGAGTTGAACTCTGTGTGATACATGATAGTAGGACATACTTTTTTGCAACTCAATCTTTGAGGCTGCAGGCGTTCCATATCTTACCATATAAAAAAGTCTTTCCAGGTGATTTTTTTTTTGTTCATCTTTCGCTGTCTCTACTGCAGCTGTTTACCGGGGGCTAAGCGTCCTTGTGACAGTGTTGTTGACAGTTGAGAGCTCCCACCCTCCGTGCTACCGTCTCCCCCCAGCTGGCTGGCTGCAACGCTAATGGTCGCCCTCAGTAGGAGCCGGTGGGTCGCGGGTGCCTTTGCCGTCATCATTAAGCACCATTGGTTTAATGAACGCAGCGTTTAGGAGTGCTTGGACCTTCATGCTCTACTGCCTCATTAAGTGGAAAGCAAACTAATATGGGGAGCAACCTAGAGCTCACCTCTAGAGATGAGAGAGAGGGGGGGGGGAGGGGGCACAGGCACACACACAGACAGACAGACAGACAAACACAGACACACACACACACACACACACACACACTTAGACAAGAGGCCTTTGAAGGAGAGGCCTTGAAGCTTTGAACATGTAGACGCAGTTGCAGAAACAACACTAGCAGTGGTGATAAATGCATCACGATCACAACCATCACTAATAGAAATGACAGCATCTATACTATTTAAAGTATCAGATTGACAAATGAATATATCTATATGACGAAAAATGTATTTAAGATAAAAAAATTTCATATCAGTTGATATCAATAATCATCACCATTAATGTCACACTCTTATTTATTTTAGGTTTAACGACCGATTTTCGCTCCTGGGTGAAGGTTGATGTTTTAAACTCAGACAATGACAAATACAAGTAGAAAACCTCCTTGCCATTGTATGGCCATATTGAATCGCCCATCCCTAGATCAATTCATTGATCGATAGGTGTCTCTGCAATTCTATACTGACGAACTGTGAGGTCAGTTCCTCTGGTGAGATTTAATTGTTTGAGCTTTCCTGCCAACCAATCAAAAAATTGTATTTTCCATTGCCAATGCATGGAACTAACAAGGCTAATACAAATTCTGAATCATGCTATTCTGGATAAATATATGGTTTTAAAACCTAAGAATAAACCTTCAAAGTACCAGCCTGTGCATAAAACATTCAAAATCCATGCACAGCCTCCTGATTCCAGTCATGACCCAGTTTAAGTCTCGAGTCTTTGGCTTTTAGAGGAGCTGTGAATGAGGGAGACTTCTCAACCTGCCGCCCACTCCCTCAAGTGGCTGTGCCAAAAATCTGCCCACACCTTGCCATCCATCCTGCCATTTTGGCCATCCACACATCCCCTCCTGCCCCTCCTCTTCCCGCCTGCTCTTCTTTCCTTCGTCGCCTGCTCCCCAGGACAGGCCTGGGTGGAAATAATTCCCTTTCTGCACAGAAACAATTAAGGCCTCATCTCAGGGCTTTATGGTCAGAGGAGCAGCTGCTTTTTGCAATTTCTGGATCCATAACGGGGGGGGCATTGACGACTAGCATCGCGGGGCCCCTCCTCCTGATTCTATACAAGAACTATAACTCTCTTCTGCCCATTCAGCATATATCACACCCGTCTGTAAGACAACTATAAACGGATAACATCACAAAGTACTTGATGTCTGTGAGACAGATTGGAGTTGCAGGTTGGCTATAAACATTTCTTGCAGGCAGGTGGTGTGGAGACCCAAATAATTAGGATGGTTGAGTTAACCTGAGTGGGCAGAGGGACCATCATTTTTCTACCACACTTGGGTCCAGAGAAGGAGGTTACAGGCAAGAAACGGAAACATAAAACTCTGTCCAATGTCAAAAATCTGTACTAAGACTAGACTTAGGTCATTGTCTAAATCTGCTCCACGAGGTCGAATGATCCTCATGAGAAAGTTCAATAAAACTTTTAAGATTTATATTCTTAACTGGTCGCAGTATTGTGAGGCCTGGCTCTCTTCTTCCTAACTAAAATCTAATGTCTTTGTTAACTAGCTAGGAACAACAGTAATTTGTCCTTATATCTAACTTAACCCAAACAATTCTTTCTTCTTCCATGAGCGAGGTTTGTACAAATATTTAAGCCCCGGGATCTGAGACTGGAGATGTGTGGGCATCTGTGCTTGAATATGCGTGTGTGTTTGCATGCATGTAGGTTATATGTGTTGCAGAGTGAGGAGGATGATGTAAAAAGAGTGAATGAGTGGGAAGTGAAAAAATTAGCTTGGTCTTTGGCTGTGTCATCTGAAGTGTTGATAAGCGATACTGTGCGGGTTGTGAATGGTGTTAACACAGGAGCCCCAGAGAGGCTAATTGCTGAAATGGAGAGTCTAGTCATTACGGAGACCCCTCAGAGTGATTAGAAAAAAAGGTGAAATGATAATATGCAACAAGTGATTCTGCAAACCTCATCCAACTTTCACTACAAAGACTCCGCTCAATAGCATTTATAAACAAGATAATCCCTGCCCGTGTCCTGTGACCTCTGTGTCTATTCATTCGGGTCGTTATTTTCAGAGGAGGTCTGACAACTTAGGTCCTAACTAGAAGAGTTGGATTTCTCTCTTGATCTGTTTTGGCAGAGGGAAACAATACGTCCAGGAAAAGCCCTCTAATGCCACAGATGTCGTATTGATTGACTCGCTGTCAGACTCAATAAAGTTGGGTTTTCAAAATGCCTGGGCTATCACTGAGATGTTGAGGTTGCTTGTGGATAAACAGGGAGATTTATGGTTCCACACGGCAGAGAAGATCACATAATGGGAAGTCACAGGCCAGAGGATGCCACAAAGACGAGTGCTTAAGGAGTATTTTTGAAAGCCTGATATTCCAAACTGCAATACACATCTATGATGTTATAAAATATATATTTATTTTATATCAGTTCCAGCTGAGATTTTTGATTACTCATAAAAAGCATGCAGCTATGACTCAATGACCACTCTTTTTCCATAGAAACAAGCGAACAAGCTTTATGTTCAGACCAATTGGGGCATGTGGCCTCAGACGCACCCGCCACACCTCAAATCTACCCACAGTCAAGGTCCCCATGACAAGCAAGTCACTGTATTAATTTATTGTCAGTGCCATTTCCCCCCCCCGTAAAACTGTAAACAAGATGGGGTAACGGGGAGCGAGAGAGCGATTAGCGAGGGAAAGGAGGCTGAGGGAACGAGAAAGTAAGGACAGAGGGAGAAAATAGGGAGCATGAGGCAAAAGAGAAGTGAATGGGAATGCTATTGGGCAGAAGCGAGGACCAAACACGGGGGGGGGGACAAGGGATGGAAAGTGACACATTTTGTGCATGGTTGGTACCCCCCCCACCAAGCTCGGGATGTTGCAGAGGCATCCCAGTGTCTGCTCCTCTCCTAATTATTCCAATTATCATGGCACACTATGAAAACGTGATTAATAACAGAGAGGATATTGTTGTGGCAATTAGCCATATGGTGGAGGGGCTCTGTCACGATTTTGCCATTAGCATCTACTTCTGTTTGTCAGAGGCATGCAGCCATGACAAGCTCAAGTTCTGCTCACCTTGCACTCCCCACTGAGAGGCTCACGCTGAGGGTGGAGGAGGAGGGGGTGGGGCGCTGGGTATTCCTCCTGGCTTCTCGCCTGAGTGAAATTTTTATGTGGCATCCGGTCGGACTGGGGACAAAATGTCAACCGGCATCTGGGACGGCCCATCAAACTCTGGTGCTCCTGGGAAAGGGGAGGAGGGACGGGGCACGAGACAAGAAGAATTATGAGAGCCATTATCTAAACACAGACAAAAATGTACATATGAGGAAACTCATATTCTTCTCTTTACTGTATTTTTATCTCAGAAAAAAATAATGCGCACACGGACATGATGAGTGGCACGCAAATAGTCGCTGGGTCAAGGCCAGTCAAACAAGTTGAGTCGACTGTTGAGTCTATCTCCATGGCGAGCAGTTTTTTAAAACGAGCGCCCCCTTGTTAAGACCTGTTGGTATTCTCCAGATGGCAATAAAAATGCATGAGGTCTGCTGGAACCGTGGAGAAGAGCTCAGCCACTTAAGTAGGAAAAACAAAACCTCAGAGAGAAAAGGGGAGAGAAAAAAAGCAGGTGGAGTGTGTCGCCAAGCCGATCCTCCCGAGGACTGCGGAGAGAGCTTCAGATGAGCGCAGCACCACCATGGCTGCCGGTGTGCACTTCCGAGAACTGAGGATGAGCATCTTGTTATCCATCTTATCAACAAGCTGGCAGTTGACTGTTAAGAGTAATGCTGCGTGGATGTTTGAATATCATTTCAAAAGAGGCCAAAGTGAGGATGATGAGCAAGGGTGCAGAGTGTTGAGTCTTTGGAACAAAATGAATGATATTCGCCTCAGAACAAGTTTGTCCCTGTTTGACACCGTTAATTGAAACAAAAAACGCCTTATAGAAAAATGTTCCCACTTTATAAAGTTCAGGAAAAAAGCAGAAAATAAGTTTTTGCTTACAAAATAACTTCTGCCAGGGCTCCACCATTCACACTTTATTGTATATGCTCCTCCTCCGCAGGTACTTCTTAGTAGGCCTGTCACGATAATTACATTATCGACTTATCGTACGATACATGAATATGAATTCAATCATTTTTATTGAGCTCAATAATAGCCATTGTGTTGTGTATGTCTGCAACATTTCAGCAAGTTTAGACGCTTCTATCCTCATATGTTCTTGTCGTAAGATTAATCAATTACTGGTTTGGTCTATAAAATGTCCGAAATTTCTAAAGCCATGTTTACAAATTGCTTGTTATGTCTGAGGCCTGAACGCAAGTCTTAACTTTGGATAACATCTCTCTCAGCAGCAACACAAATCGTGTAGGACCTGCATGTTTAATGAACAACAGGCCTATGCTGCAAGCTCACAGGATTAAATATCAAAAAATGGTGTTAAAATGACGATAATACTTTTTTATAGCAATCATTTCTGGGATAATGTATCGTGCAACAAAAAGTACTTATCGTGACAGGCCTACTTGTCACACGGGGTTAAAGTAGTATTTTATCTGTCACTGGCTCAGTCAGTATCACATCTTCACAAAGTTTTTCGAGATTCCTAAACTTTCTCGTGGCCACGTGTCACTGTCCCAGTGTCACTGCTGTTACATGACAAAGATTCTATGTTTTCGTCATTAATGATAATTAATGGTGACGCATAATGAATAATGTTGGATTGCAATTTCTTATTTGATAAACTGTGGGGATTGTTGACGTAATACTTACATAATAATGATTAATTGAAAAAAAACCCACACACACAATTGAAATACCAATTTGGACACTAATTACCATGGCAACGGTTGAAGTATTCAGGCCAGCCCAAATATCCAAGCATTTTCAATTCTCATGTTTCAATTGTATATTTACTGCTAAATTCCCATTGATCTACTACTCTATTGTTAATAAGAGAGCTCTCATAACTGGTTGTCTAATTCAGGAAAATTCAAGAGGGATTTATTTTCATATAAAGCGCAGGAGCTATGGACACAAAGCAGAAATTGAATAAGTTGTCATGGTCACACTTTGACTTACTAAGCCAATGAAGTGGACATTACTTCTTCGCTTCGCATAAAATAAATTAAAGTCAATTAAAATTCCTGCAGCACGGAAAACTTCCAAAGGTTCTCTAACTATCAGACAAACAGGGACATCTGGACCTTACATACATTCAAAGCAGCAGTATCGGCAGTAAACTACACGCAGGTCCTCCCCGTCGTCGTATGATTAACTCATAAACTTCTTAGTGTTTTTGTTGAGCTTACAACACAAACTCCAAACTGCTAGAACCTGCCTACTCAGTAACAAACCGAGAGAGGAAAGGGAAGGAGGGTGCCTGACAGCAGCAAGGATGGCCACATTATCTCAGGGCCTTAATGTGGGCTGAGGAGTGCAGCTGAAGAGGAGGGATATGGGACTTTTCATAGCCATAATTAAAACAGCAAGATAGATTCAGTAATTGAATGAAAAATCAGGATCTGAGCAACATCTGTGCCAACCACATAAATCATTTCAACGAGAGGCTTGAAATGCCATAAAACCTGTGTGACTGGGAGTCAGAGAGCCTGTCAAATGCATCTCGGGGCAACGCGGATGACAAGATAACAGACATTAGACCTGCCACTTTAATTCACCATTCTAAATAAACTGGTGGGATGGGGGGGAAAAAAATAAAAAAAAGAAGCTCAGCACGTGACTAGAATGTCACTACACGGGGAGTCAGACGTGAATGAGATCCACAATGTAAACTAAAACTTGTTTTTTTTGTTTTGATTCATTCGAGGCCTCACATGAGAGTGAAAGTAAAATACACAGTCAACTGTAAGACATCATGGCCGATGATGAGCATGTGGCTGAAACGCTTCACAGGGGCATATAACAAACCCATGTACGCAGCTTGTGCCAAAACCACATCAAAAGAATTCATGAAAAGGTCACTGCACATTGTCCGTACTGTTTCCTGATGTGCAGGTGCAACAAGACACCGGCGATCAAAACCACAAACTGTCAAAAGTGTGTAAAGAATGTAAAGTTAAACACCTACATCTAAAAAAAAGATTTCAAACCTACACAGTGAGCCATCACATTTGTTCTATGATCAGACAGAAGTGTGAATTTTTTGTTTAAAACACACTGTGGCAATTAGTGTGTTTTGTTTTTCTTTTTGATTCAATTAAAATGTCCTTCTTTTTTAAATAAAACCATTGCCATAACTTCTAAATTTTATATGTAATATATTTGATGATGAACATAATCATTAGGAAATAATTCATCAATAATCATAAGTTCCTGACGGTTGAGTGTGTGAATATACATTTCTACTGAGAAACTATGTCACAAAAAACAACTGATAATAAACATACATTTTGCCAAGTGATGAATGCCGACTTTAATTATTAGTAATAGTTACAGTATCAATACTATATACAAACACACACACATATATATATATATATATATATATATATATATATATATATATATATATATATATATATATATATATGCAACACATACACATCAACTTTAAATTAAGTGAACTTGGTAACATACTTCTGTCTCGTCCATCCTTCCAGTTTCCAGTTAGCTGCACAGTGGGACAGCTCCGCCTCCTTTTCACATCTTCATATGATATTTCAGCAAACGACTCATAATTCCAGTCTGCCACAATCCAGCATCTTCCCCTGCAACTAAAGGTCACAGATGAATCTCCCAGCAGACATCAGGGAAGTGTCAGTGTGAGAGTCTGGTCGCTTCAACAGGTGTTTTTGGATCAATATAATTATACATAATTCAGTTACAGACTAGTTTGAGCCTTAATTTGCAAAGTTAAGACACAAATGTTCATCCAACCGTCTGTCTTTTTCTTCAACAAGTCTAAATGTAACCGCAGTTTGAATTTTACTAACCTCCCGCGTTTTGTCTACTCGTGCGTCCGCCACACTGGTCCGCCATGACACAAACTGCACGACGACTGCGCCATTAATCTTCACTTCCTGTTTGGTGACCCACAAAAATAAGAGCCTGGATGTTAAAAAAACATTTATTTATTTATTTATTTATTTATTTATTTATTTATTTATTTATTTATTTATTTATTTATTCATTCATTCTTCATGCATTCATTCATTCATTCATTTAGAAATATATTTAAATTTGAACTATATGTGTTATTATTATTATTTATTGGTTTAATTCATTCAATTTCCCCTTGATTGTTGCTGAAGATTGAATGATCTTATTCTTTGAGCAAAATCATTGAGCTAAACTGAAATCTAGTGATAATCAATACATCTATGTCAGTAAACCTTTACCTGGTCACACAATATACATTTTTAAATGCAGATTTTAATTGCATGCTGCAGGTGGGTGATACTAGATGTTAAATGGACTGCATCAGCTCTTTTCTGTTCTTACCAACCACTCAGAGCGCGTCTCAGTCATGCATCTCATTCACGGCTTCCGGCGCAGCCAGTCAGGGGCAGTTTGTGGTTCAGAGTCTTGCCCAAGGACACTTCAACATGTGAAGTGGACGAGGTGGGAATTAAGCCAACGACCCTCAGAATTGTGGACGACCCGGAACCCTGTGTCTCCACAGCCGTCAACTGCTGTCAGCTATGACAGCTTTAAAAACTGAGGTCGGAGTCTGTTAAACAATATCTTTGAATCTCTTTTTTTATACACACATTATTGTGGGGCAGATTTGTCTCTCTGTCTGTCCCCACTTTCTGTTAAACGGCACAAATTAAACCATTGATGTTCAGGTGAACCAAACTTGTATGTGATTAACACGTGAAAGTCCAGTTCATAGTGAACAGTGGAGATTATTTAGTAGGCAAGGCATTCTCAGAGTGTGACCTCCCTACTTTAGGACACTTGCTGTATCCCCTGTGTATCATGTGACATGACCTTCTGATATCTCATTATTCCTGCAGGCGTGGAGATTTGTCTTGGACATTTTCCACTTCTATTTAATTTAGAGACACATATTGGAAAAAAATTTGCCATGTGAAAGTAATTTTTTCTCCAGACAACTTCTAACTTCAATAAATAGACAGTAATGTGCTTTATCTTTATGCCATCAACTATTTTGTGGGCGTACTGGAGGTGTCAGTCTTTTCAAATGGTTAATATCTGATTTTGGGATAATTGTCTTTCGTCTGAGATTTGCGTTTGACTCAGACTTAAATCTGAGAACCGCCTCCCACACTGTTCTCATTTCTTGTTCATAAGAATCTGTGATTTCATACATATCCCCATGTTCACTCTGCTGTCCCACCTGGTCACAAAGAAAGTTCCTCAACCGCAGTTTCCTTGAGTGAAACAGTAAATGTGTGATCTAAATCAGGAGAAGACCCACTTAGCTCGGTGTCGTGGCAGTGGGCGGCGTCGAAGACAGTCCCTCGATGTCTCCAAGACGATTTCACCTGAGACAAAGTGCAGCCTTCATTAATAAAAGATTCCTCGTCCCCTGGAGCAATGTTAGACTAATTTAAAGTCCTCCCTCAGCTCAACGGGGACACTCCTCACAGGGATATAAAGATAAAGAAAGTTAATCTTAAGAATAGAAAGTGGGATTTAGAGTTTTGCTTCAAAATGAAATAGGTTTAAAAAGCCAGACACCTACTCTGATGTTTAATTGTTTCAGTTTGTTTATCTCAAACTTAGCTCAGACTTGTAATGTTTCCAAACATATTTCTGCCAATATCATGTAGCTCTTTGTGACCAAGACCTCAGTCACACACACTAATACACTTGAAAGGCATGTTCTTTGGGTAGACATGATCCCGGCTCTAATTATTCAATAATCTAATGACAGAATTGGTCATGGTGAGCAACACCACGCGCTCACACCAGATGGTGGCTTGTGCGATGAAACCCCCCACACTCCCTCTGTGCATCTTTATTTCGGTTCAAGTCACAGAGAGGCCTCGTCTGTGCCGTTCAACTTGCCAAAGATGATTTGAGGAATTTCGCCTCTGTTAATTTCAGAATCAGAAATCACCACCTAACCGTTTTGTGTCCACGGATTTGCAGACACAAGACATGCAAATAGGTTTCATCCTCATCAGGTGATATATCGTCTTGAGTTGTTGGTTTTAGCGTTTGTGCTTGCAGTCGTTTTGAAGCAGCAGGTGCGCTCAATGTCCAGTCTCGTTTTGGAGTGAAACCTGTCTTCTGTAGGTGTAGAGGCTGTTTTCAGGCCTCACAGGGTTCATCGACTTGCCCCCGCTGCAGCTTCAGGGACAGAGTGATGCGATGACCTTGATCTGAGGCAGTTTCCTCGAGGCTGCTCCAGGGCATGAGGACAGAATGTCAGGAAAGGTTTGCGCAAGATGCTGTTACTGCAGGAATGTGTGCCAGTGTGAGGGGGTGGGGGGGTGGGTGTCCCTGTAATAGAATACATTAGGGGACAACTTTCAGACTGAAGACCAGTAAAATTGGAGACAGCTCGTGCAGCTGGAGAAAAAGCCATATAGTTACATTTTCCTGAACTTTTCTGGAGGCTGTTTGTGAAAACACAAATGTTCTCAAAGGTTGATTTCAACGAAGGTTTGCGTTGAACAATCTCCTTCTGCGTCCTGACCCAATTTTCCAGTCGTTTGTGTCTGAAAGCAGCTCAATATTTATGGAAAATAGTTTTTTACCTTTAATTTAATTTTTTTTCAAGAAATAAACAAAACTTTACAGGATTATAGGGCCATGAGACACCGACCATATGGTAATATAAAATGCCGCTCAAAATTAAACTTTGTCAAATATGTCAAAGGTCTTTCTTAAATACATTTCTTTAAATCTCGTTAATTCCCTTTTCTATATTTGTTCTGGTTCAAAGTTCTACAGACTCAGAAAACTTAACTCAGCCTCTATGAAACTGATGGAAAGACAAGAGTGTGGATAAAAAAAAAGAAGCAGGTCAATACCCAAAATATATCAACTCATAGGTCAAACAGCGTGGTGCTTCTATGATGGTAAGGGGCCTGTATGACTACCAATGGATCTGGCACACTGGCATTTATTGGTGATTTTTCTGCTGATATAAGCGACAGGGTGAATGCAGACAGGAGCGTTCTGGGAGCTCAGATTCAGGCAAATGCATCGACACTCACTGGACGACAGTTCACCATCCAGCAGGACAAAGCAACGGTTTACCCAAAGAAACCAAAGAGCTTTTCTGGGTGAACAGGAGGAATTAGCTCGAGTCAATCACCTGATTTCCATCTAATTGAGCTGCTTTCTAGAAACAGACAAGAGCTGAAGGTGGCTACAGTGAAGACCTCACCAGAGAAGAGACAAAGCATATGGATGAAAGACCTTGGTCGGTCATTGACATTGAAGGATTTTCCACAAAATAATAAATGAATAAATGAATCAGATGTGTATCCCTCAAATTACTTTTGAACCCCTAAATGTTGGTCTCTCTGTGTTAAGGGGCCAAAATCACACGTCTCCCTTTCTTTATTGCTGTAAGTCAACTCAAATTGAAGCGGAAATTTGGCACTATAATGTCAATCAATTATTTTATGTCAAATGAATTGTGTTGAATCTAGATACTTTACAGGTATGTTCGATGTTTGTGATCTTAGGTTTTCTGCCTGCATTCATACAATCAATACAATGAAAATGAATGGATTTTTTTGTTGTTATTATGGTCAAAGCACTGAAAAATGACGTTCACATATTATGGTCTACGGACCTCAATGTAAATAGGTCTCAATTGGAAATACATGAAGATTTAGAGGCAGATATAATAAAATGCAAGCAGTATAGCCAAAACAATGTGCATTGATACACACATCTAGGGGAATAAAGCTTTTTATTGATTTGGGTAAACTCTTTAAATAGAGCATCAGTAGATTTAACATTGCTATTCACAAACTTACTTTAAATTCTTTAGCTCTCCTCGAATACAGTGTACATTTCATTCCAAAGTTATTAATGCACATTCACAAAGGACATAAATGCAGATAAAAAACAACAAAAGCTAAAGCAGCCAAAGCACCAAGACATGATCATTAGCATTAATTGGATAGTGAGGGAGGATAGGAAACTTTGTTGCCATAAAAATCTAAATAAATAATTGCTAGGTGAAACTCCGGGAGAATGCATTGACTATCTGGTTGATCATAAATCCTGAAATAATGACATGCTTACCCATAAATGACTAAACAAGGGGCCATTAAGGCATGCATGACTTCGCCTGATGTCTGTGTAGCAGATGTTAATAATTTTACCATAATGGAAAAGGAGAGCGGGGAAGGGGGAAACTGCTCTGTTCGATCATATCAAAGAAAATGTCAAATAAGGGTCAGCAATGTAAACAGAAGCTGATGGTATAAAGAGAGAAGAAAATAATATTTCACTAAAACTACATTTTATTCATGTGTTTTTAATTAAGGTTAAATTTTAGTATTTCATTTGGGGAAACTTAAGACTTCCAAACACTATTCAATATTTATTTTAAATATAATTTAAATAAAACATTGTGTTGACAGTTCGTGAATAAGGTGCATTAACAACTCAAATTAGACGTAGATTGTATCTCTCTTTGCAGTGTATCTGCACTTCTCCTGTGTTCTGCTCAGTTTGCCGTCTACTTCCTTGTTGTTTTCAGATCTCGCGGCAGATATTTCCACGTTCAGGTCTGATGTGAAGATTGCAGCTGATCAGCCCCAAATGTGAGCTCCTTATCGCGCACCGATTGGTTCCGCCAGCAGTGAGACACGAGATTATCAGTCTATTAGATTCATACTGGCATATGGCACGGATCACATTAATGCTGATCTCGATTCACCCTGCCTAAAATGTATTATTTCTTAAGGCTTTGTCGTGATCTTATCAGCCAGACTGTCAGATAGCGGCCTATCGGCTCACAAAAATATCTGTCTCCTCCTTTGTGATGAGATGCTATCGGCCCCATTGTCTTCATTAGGCACTCTGTCACTTTTTTGTTTGTTGTCCTTAGCAAAATGTCTTATTCCAGCAGAGACAATTTATGGCAAGGTAAAGTAACTTTTGGGAATTCAGTGCACAAGTTTTGGCATTGTTTTCCACTCAGGGGTATCTACATTAAATACAGAAATGACTTCAAACATCATCACTGCTATATTAATCAGTGCAATATTGTCATCTTAAATGTTATGCTTTGTTTATATTGCACTTCGTTCTGACATTTTATGATTGCTGTTGTAATTAGAGCAGGTAGATTATTGGACCGTGTTATGAGACTTGCTGCTTTATCACATAGCATAAATCCTGAATATTTATCCTGCTTCTGTGATGAGCAATAATAGTTTTTATTGACCAAAAAAAAACAACAACTTGGAACTAAAGTACTTTGTATGACTTAAACCTGCTTCCCCCCCCCCCCCCCCCCCCCACTGATGGTTATAAAACACAAGCAAGCATCAATTTGTAATGCAACACTCGAGAGGAGAATCTGTTGAACTTTAAACTTTACACAAACGAAATGGAATATGACATATTTTGTCATCAAATCAATTCTCAGAATTGACATTAAACGACCCCCACTGAACTGCAGCGTTTAGGTTTCGTGATGCCTCAGAAACCTTGAAAACTTCTCCTGGGCTCTTCAAATGACAGGCGAGACAATTCCACAAGTCTTAACACTTCCAACCATATGTGCTTTGATTTCCCTCAGTTCAGAAGCTTTGTTTTGTCTTTTCAAACTGTGCCAAGAAAATGAAAATGGAAAGAAAAAAAAAATGAAAATAAGCCTGTCATCTCATACCGTAAAATGATTAATGACTTTGATTCATTAGCGTGGAATTACAGCTGACAAAGACATTAAGCCCCAACCTTGATTTTCTAAGTGCACCATTCACTGGTACACTCCATATGCATTTATTTTGGAGGAGGAAAGCTTTTATCAGGTTTTGTCCCACCCTTATTCAAACTCCTTAGTCTATTTCACCTTGAACAAACAAGACAAATAAAGCTCCTTTAGTTACGTAATTAATTTAAAAATCATATTCAGGTTTAATACAATGTCAGTCACTTTATAAAGAATCGTCTGAAGTTGAGCTCTCTTGTGGTGCTGTCCTGCACACTTGAACTCTCAGTAATATCTTAAGGAACATTCACTTACATTTAAATCTTTACACACCGTTGAATTTACAGGAGTAAAATGGCTTCAGTCTAATTGATTAATTGGCACCGTTCCACCATTCCAGCTCCATTCCTCTGTGTATTCATAAATAATTTAATGTGTGCCCCGGCCTGTCTGCTGTGAGGCCGTCACTCCTTCATGGCAAGCTGGTGCACCACCGTAAAAGATGCTCACCTATTATACAGGATATGTGGTTAATACATTTCACACGTGCATGAATACTAATTATAAGAAACATTCATTTCTCAATGTTTGTACCTCTAAACCAAAACAGAGTAATACCAAAAATAGAATATAATAGAATGCGTTTATTTGTCGTGCACACACAGTACATAATTAAATATAAATATGAAAGTAAAAATACAAACAAACACATACAGCAGTCTGTGCATAATTAGCATATACAACTTTAATAAGAAAACAAGTGGAATGTAAATAGTATTGCACCAATCGCAGTTATTGCACCAGGATACTGAACCACTTCAGGGGGAGCAGAGACGCTGTGCGAGCCGCCATATTTGCCATCCACCATTTTACAAAGGGTTAACAGTTGAGTTTGATTTATTCTTAGTCCCCCTTCAAGTGTATTTTTTGTTGATTATGCTACAGCTTGTAATGCTGCAGTGACTTTTCCGTTTACGTGCTTGATTTCATTTGATTGGACTGTAATACAGATTACAGATACTTTCCGAGCAACAGACGTGCACATGACTAAAGTCTTTACCAGCTTTAAAGGGGTAGTAAGCTATTTTGGAGAAAGCTTGTCTCTCTCTTGGTTGTTGTTGATGATTTCACTGCACTGACCCGCCCATGAACTCGCAGCCTGGGGTATGGGAGAACGGCGCACTACCAACAGATTTTTTTGGGGGCGCACACGCAGAACCGACAGCTAGTACTAGTGAGTAAATATTCGCAGATTTTTACAAAAGTGTATTGGATTAAAATCGCTTACTGCCCATTTAATGGTGAATCTTGATTTAGTAAATCGCTTGTCTGAAGCAAACTGGTCGCTGATAATAACTTTGAAAGTTTTCTACATTCTACTCCCCTGTGGTTAACATAGATATATTGTGTTTGAGTATTTGAGTATTGTTGGTTGTGGATTGACCGACTCACCTTGCTGCCCAAATGTGCCCGGTTACAGACAAGATGGCGGCCACTTTGTGTTTCAGCAGCCTTGTCCTTGTGAAAGGACAAGGCTGTTGTTTTTTTACCCAAAGAAAAGTGTGATGGCAATGAACAGAACAACATCACTGAATAATATGTTGAAATGAAATATGAATCTGGAAGAACAAAAGCAAAAACAAACCCACTTGTGTTCACACAAAACTGTCCGCACAGATATTCAACCAATCTCTGAGAAGCATCACATCAAACCTATGCTATCTCTCTGTAATTTGCTGTTTCTTGAGGATGCTATGTTTGCTGTGCATCCAACAAAACAAATGCCTGTGTGTTTATTGTAACTTGGCAATTGCCAGAGATTCGGATTTAGATTTTTTTTACGTTGAAACTGTCACGACTCACTCGGTAAACATGAGTTCACACAAGGAGGCAAAATAGATTTTTTTTGCCCCAAACTTTTAGTGTGTTATCTTGTGTTTCCAAAATACTGACACAATTTGACACAGACACTACACAGTGACACAGAAACACATTAAAAGTAGTGACAGGCCACGAAAACAGTCAAAAAAGAGCTAAAGGTTACATAGCCTCGGCTGCTGGGAGCAAAATCAAAGACTTCTGTACGGTGACTGCAGTCACCTTGAGAAGCTCCTGAGAACCTCAGCAAGTTCTTCCCACAGAGATTCAGCTGCACTGCTGCTGGATATCAGACGGTGTATTAGACACTGATCTGTTTAATTACAGTCTGAGGCGCACGCCATCTGTAAGAGCACCTCATTGCCTCTCTGCACTATCCAAACGACTTAAAGAATCCAGAGATATTGTACTCCAAGGACATGCTTAATTGAGTTCTGTGCACAAAGCGCACCGCGACATGCTCCGACTTCGGTGATGGTAGCCTGGTCGTGCACTTTTTCGAGCGCTTTGTGGTGATGTGAATGGATCGGGTATTTTGCTTGTGACTGTCAGTTACACGCAAAACAGGGTTCTGAACAATGGACAATTACATATTTGCTTAACACATCGGTAACAACTCGAAGGGCCTCAAACATGTAACAATATTGTTTCAGGAGGCATGAAAACAGACGTTTAGCAAATGGATTTGGAAGGAGCCGGATGAGGCAAGAGGGCTAAATCTGTCTTGTTCATTTGAGATGGACTTGGCGTGAAGCATTGACTTGAGCTTGGATAAAGAAAATACACTTGCAGCAGAATTCTGCCAGTCTTTGGTTCTCTGTGTTCCGTGTATCCCCCTACTCCGCCACCACCGCCAACACTGCCACCCCTCCATCAGAGACACCAACACACAACCTTACCTTCCAACACGCTGCCGAACCTGGTGCTCCACACTCACCCATTAATCCCTACATGTCGGATCCCAGCCAGGTAATTACTGTTTAAAAATATTTCATCCCATTCTTTCCCCCTAAAAAAGGAGACAAATGGAAACAAAGGGAACACAGTTCTGAACAACGACAAAGAGGTGCTTTAAATACATTCTCTTTTCTCCGGTGGAAACGGTAGCTTTGTTTGCATACAGTACAAGGTGTCTGAAACCAAATCTGCAGCTATTTCATATTTAAATGCAGCTGTCACGCTCCAGTTTTTTCACGCGGTTTGGAAAGTTGGTGATGCTGCTTCTTCAGTAGAGAAGCTTCTTGTTTGTGGCGCAATAAAACCTGTTTGTTGGTTCACGGCCAGCTCTCTTCTTGTCCAAATAATTAGAAGAATATTTCAGTCAGCTACACAAAATTGCAGACCATAAGAATCACCTTACCTTGTAAGGAAATACATTTTCAATTTCTTTGGTTACTCTGGAAACAGATTTCAAAACCTAACTCTAAATATCTACCCCGAGTGACCCCAGTCTGTCACAATTATTATGTCTTCAAAGTAGCAATAATGTTAATATTTGTAGAAGTGGAGATGACATGGGTTAAAATCACAACAAACGTTTAACAAGCTGAACATACTCTAGGAAGATCTGTTTCCACTAAAGGCAGTATTTCATATGATTAGGTGGGGTTAATATACCATACCTAACCTGTCATACAGCACTACAGTAAATATATATAATGAGCCTCCGCTGTGTTTTGGTCAAAAGATCATTTTTCCTCCGTTCTCTTTCAAGCACCAACGTCAGTAACGTTGGGATATCCTCAACGCTAATTGTCTACTCGCGTGCTTGCATTGACAATGTAATATGAATAAGTATTCATTGCAATACCGCTCATCCTTTGAGGGTTCCGGGTTGGGGGACAGGTCACCAGTCGATCACAGGGCCGACATAAGAAGAAGGAAGAGATGAGGAGAAAACAGAGGAACCGGGAGAACATGCAAACTCCCCAAAGAAAGGCTCCGGTTGGCGGGCAGTCTCGAACCCGGAACCTTCTTGCTGTGAGGTCACAAAAAAATGCTACCAGCACCACCGCGGTTTCCCATTGTTGTGACTGTGATAAATAAATATGATCATAATACTTTTATTTGTTGAGAGATTAGTTCATTTGCCTTGGAAGTACATATAAGGCACACTAACTATAGGTATAGTAAGCTAGTTAGCCAGGCATGCTAAGGGTTGCTGCTCATTTTAGAGAAGTTAAACTCACGGTTTAATCCCTACCTTATACATTTAACTATTTTTTTCTTGGTTCGAGAAAGAGAGAAAAAATTTGCTGCTCGTGCTACAGCCCCATGCAAGGCACTTAAACGTTGACAGGCCTGCTGTACCTGCTGATAGCTGCTAAGCTGTGATTTGACAAATTGCTGTTCAAGGGAGGGTTTTGACAAATTGTTGATTCTAGTTACATTTTTTTGCAGCAGTATGTGCTGGTTGTGCAGCCTTATCTTTGTCATTCTTCCTGTAGGGGGTGCCAAAGTCAGAAATATTAAAATCCAACTCACATTAGATTTGCTTTTTACCTTCCTACATTTATTTTTTTTAATTTCATTATTTATTTCTGCCTGGAATAAGATTAGATAAAATAAGATAATCCTTTATTCGACCCACAACGGGGTAATTTGGGTTCTACAGATAAGAGCAAATGCTGCTGCATTTCCTTTTTCTCCACTATTTCATCTTCCTGTTGATTTATGATTTATAGAGTTCAGTACTGTGACAACAAAGCAACACATCAAATCAGTTTTCTCTCTTTCCCTTTGTTTTAATATTCACACCTGTCCACCACACATTGCCTTCCTCATGTTAATAAAGTGCAAATCCATTTTCCAAGGGTAACCTGCAATTAGTCAACTTGATGCCTTAATAACGTGTGAGGTGACAATGTCAGAAATTTCTTGTTTTTTTAACATTAAATAGCAAAATGCTCAAGTTGTGACATTATTTCCCTAAGAATAGAGAAAAGATGTTGTGGGGGGTTGAGAAATGAACACACTAGCAGTGGCAGGAGATGTAGTTAATATGCGGCTCGGTGGGTGTAGTGGAGTACATTATGGGCAGAACCTGCAAGTATAACCGCATGTTCATGCCTGTGTTTCACAGCTCCCTTGTCTCTTTGGGTTCCGGTAAAAGACAAATCTGCTCTTCTTAGTCACACTGTGGAGGGAAAACTTGCATATCTCCAAGAAGTTACTTCCAAAATTTTTTAGTGAATTCTGTTTTGTAGTTTGTTTGCATGTTGAAACCCAATGTAGGTTCATGCGGCTGGAGAAACCACCAGTCAAAAGTCATCATGTTATCAAACTGGTCCACTGCCCATGAGAAATTGTAATACAAAGAACTGACACTACAAACAAAACAAACTAAACAGACGTTTTATTTTTTCTTTATGATGTTTGTTCTGGAATAAATTCTGTTGGATTGAGAAAAGGTTAAATTAAATAGGCATTAATATACACCAGAATTAAATATATAAATTTAGTGGCCTTTTAAATTAATAATATCCAACAATGATTGATATGTTTTTTTTTCTTCTTTGCACACCAACAGCCATGTGGTTTTTTATCACAGTTAACAGTTTGAACATCTTCACATATTGTGTTATTACAAAGGGCAGAATGATGTTGGTAGTGAGTTCATTGGCAATATGAATTTAACAGCTGTTGGCTTAAAAAATAATAATGAAAAACTTCTCAACATACGTCAAATAGAAGAAACCCAAGGCTCATAAGACATCTACATTTTTCTAAGTAAAAACATCAGCATAATTGATATTTACACAGTTTCTGGTCATATCACATCCTCACAGGTGTGTTCTCAGAATACAACAGCGTGGATATAATTAGACAGCGAATATGGACAAAAGAGATGTCTTGTGGCATATGGCGGGGTCAGATGGAGAAGAAAAATCTTGTCATACAGCAGCAGAAATCTATTAACTTGCATACATATGGATTTATGACAACAACTGGCATAAGGAATCATGAATAACTTACAGACGGATGTTCTTATATAAGCATCAATTGTTAATTGAAGAAGCTGTCACACTCCCTGGGGCTGTCAACATAGTTTTATAAGCATTCAAACTCAGCTTTATCAAATTAATGGTCTATTCAGTGCTGCCTGATTCTCCTTAAAACCATCTTTTGTGCTTTTTCTACAGAGGAAAACAGCTCAAATTTACTTCCTGAGTCATATCACTCACTCTGAGAAGAAAACAATTTTTGCTGATATTGGCCCGGTGAAGATGCAGGCGCCACATTGCCTCGCCTCACGTGATTTCCCCCGGACCCCAAGACACCGAACGACAGCGACTTCTGTTGCATTTTTCATGTCTCGCCTCGATAAACAGAGGCGGTGGAGTCAGCAAGAAAGGTCGGATTGTGCCAAGCAGCTCAGGTGTGCTGACAGGTAGATCTCTACGGGCCGTAAGGGCGCTCGCTGGGGAAATCATGAGCCGCCCCACTGTCACAAAATGAACGTTTTCACCACACAGAGGAAGAACAATTAATAAATAAAAAAACATGCTCTACACACAGGAGGCCTGGGACTGATCCTTGGATCGAGTGAACACTTTGTTGGGGGACAATAGGGTTGATGATCTAGGGTTCCACGTTCCTGTCGAACAACTTTTGCTTTCTGTAGTGTGAATGCTGTTAACCTGACCTCCATTTAAATTCCTCAGCACTTCTGTGCGATATTGATAATGTCTGCAATGTCTCTACGATATGTCTCATATGTTTATCAGATGCTGTTCACATGCTGTATGCACCCAGTGCATGACTCTCAACAGGCGTAGCATAGGTGCAACTATGCTGAGGAGACATGTCACCGCAAGCAGTGAACCAATGAACAAGCTCAGTCTTTTCGTGTTGTCAGTCCCGTGTCCTCAGCCTCTAACCTCCTGAGTTTCGGCCACATGATGTTGCAGTACCACAGACGACCACTTGGAAAGAACCGGTAACAAAATTTGCTTGCTGTGCCACAATGGATCTTAAATAAAGTAATTTTTCCTTTCAGTGACAAACTCATGACAAACTGTAGCTTGGGTGCTAAGGCTAACTATAATCTGATACTGTGAACTGTTATAGGTCACATGATTTATTGTCTGCAGATGTAAAAAAAAAATAATCTGAAATGTCTTGAATTCAATTTTATAAGTCATTATTTACACGTGAGTTTCCATTACATTTTTGTCACGATTAGTGTGAAATACTAGTTTCTGAATGGAAATGAATCATCTGTACAAAAATTGCCTTTTTTTAGTTGCATTTAGTTGCATTAGGACCAACAAAAGACATCATCTACTGTGACCCTGAAGTCTGATTTCAAGAAACAGCAAAGAAAAATATGTATGTGTATTTTAATTTTTTTTTACTTTTCTTCACATTTATTGCACCTGTTGTGCCAGTTTAGGCCCACAGTTTGTTCGCAAGTCAATCAGTCATCTGGTATATCTGACAGCATTTATGATGGGATATTGAAATCAACACACTGGCTACGCAATATTTCACCAAACTGGTCAGTGTCAATAACTGACATCAACATAATGGTAAGGATGACAGTCTGAAAAAAAAAAATCTTGTGGGAGTTTTAAGTTAAGAGTATTTGCCTCGTCATCTGTGAGAATGCGTTTACATGCCACAATCAACATCCATCTCTATTAGAAGTTCAGTTTAAAAAGAAAGAGAGAGAGGGGGGGGAAGAGTCTGGAACAAACACTGGCCAAATCAGAGGATAGCAGCAAAAACAGAGTGATAGCTGCGTGTTTGAACTTGGTAATTGGTTGGGCACTCGGTAGGCAGTACAACAGAGGACCTACGGAGTGTGGTGTGTGTTTCCCAGCCCCACTGTGCAGCCTCATAGAGTACAAAGACAGAGAATGGACTTCAGAGGGTTTTAATGCCTGAAGAGAAGAATATGGACATTAAATTATCAGGGGGAAACAGCAGGGTATGAAAAAAAGAGCCTTCTGAAGCAAACGCAAAACGTACATACGGGCTGCTTCTGACACGGAAACCTGGCCAAATTCACAGGCTCCTTTATTCTGAGCTTCACACTGATGCTCTCCGTGTGTGTGTGTGTGTGTGTGTTGGTGTGTGCACATGCTTTACTTTTTTAAATTGGAATTTAGGCAATAAGCTACCATAATACACACCAACAGTCCTTTCTATTTGAATTGAAAATGGTCTCGTTTGTAAATATGCACAACCTTTTTTTTTTTCTTTTTTTTTAAGCCGTAGACTTAAATCTGTTATCAAAAACAACAACAACACTGTAGCTCATTTACAGCATGAGAGACAAACCTCGTGGACATTTAAAGTTATAAATCGCAAAACAACTTTATTTCATTGCCGTTTTTGATCATAAAATGTGCCGCTGAACCAAGGAAATCACCCTTGTTAGACACAATAAGCACAAAGTCAAATCTCTGTCACCAGTGGAAGAGCTACAGGCTCGTCCCTTTATAGTCTGCCGTGCATTTTTATCTATCTTCTTGCAATATTCAGATGATAAAAAAAACGTATTACTTAATAGTCTAATTTCAAAAGCAGACACAAACAACAACAACAGCAACAACAACAACATTTTTATTTATTTTTTAAAATTTTCCCTTTCGTGTCCAGCATTGTGCTGTTGTGTTTGATTGACAGGTTACACCTCAAATTGGTTAGAAACGGCATGAAAACGCGCGGTTCTGCTCCGTACGGACGCACCAACGAGGCCTTTGAGGGTCTCTCCAAATACTCTCCAAATTTCAAAGTGAGCGAAAAATAAGTACAATGGGAAAAACAAGACTATAGCTAAATGAAAAGAGTCACTCTTGAGAGTTTACAGCTTTACACACACACACACACACACAGACACACGCACCTTATTAATCTTTAATATCTCGTCTAGCTCCCCCTTCTTTCCGCCCTCTCCCTCTCTCTTCGGTTTATCTCTTCTGAAGCAATTATACCCAAGAGGACCAAGCACATAGGACATGCTCCCACTACCTAGAGCAATAATATATCATTACATACTAAACATATAGCAGCTACGCAAACAGCCTTTATTGCTACTCCAGGGCGAGTGCTATTTATAAGCGCCAGCATAGCCACAGAGATCACTCCTTCTACCTGAGCTGCATTTGTTTGTTCGAGGATTCTCATTTTTCTTCTTCTGCTTTTCTCTCGTGAGTACTAGTGAGTACTTGTGAGCAGAAATGATGTCTGTCAGTTTGTCCATTTTTTTCTCTCTCCATTCAGTTTTTCAATAGCTTCATATTGACATTAGGGGGTGCTGGAATTCTTCAGAGTTGAGTGATGAGGTGTTGAATTTCAAGCAGCGTTTGAAAACAACAACAACCCCAGTCTGGGATATTATTTTGTAAAACTTTCGATATTTATGCAAGATTTAATTCAAATTCATGTCATAAAATCTGTTTAATTTAAAAAAAAAAAAGGTTTGTTTTTACACCAAATTAATGTCAGGTGATAACGAGAATTGATTGGACACAGAATTTTAAAATGTTCAAAGCATGTTCACCACTTGTAAAAGTTTGGAGTGCGACTTTGAAAAAAAAGTTTGATACATATGATGATGTTGAGGACGTTTGCACAATATTTCTCAGACAGTAATATGGAAAATAGAACACTTCACATTCAATAAGAGTTAAATATTTTTGGAAGGACACAAACCTGTCCTTCCAAAGTCTCCATCGTCTTTTTATGCTTGCGGAAAAAGAAAAAAAAAACTTCTGCTAAGTAACTTATTCAAAGTACAACTCATGAATTATTTAGGAAAACACATTTCCCCCTTGTTTATTTATATATACATATGTATAAAATATCATTTATTCTAAGAGGGTCTATAAATCAAAAGTATTCCCAGAGAATAACAGATAAGTGAGGTTATTGTGCAATGGGGCCAGCTGGTGGTAATAATTTAATGACGTTTTACAGGCGCTATAAAGACAGCAAACAGATGTGGCATTAAGGATTATAAAGTTGGTAAAACTTTTAACAAGTGCTATGTATTTCAGTGGTACAACAGCACAACCCCCAGAATAAAAGGAATTTACACATCCTTCAATTCCAAAGCTATCAATCACACGCGTGTTATTCCCCTGGGAGCGTCTTTACATGCATATTTATCAGCCCAACATGCTAATTCCCGATGCCATACGCCCGGCAGGCACATCTCCAGGCGTGTTTATGACTCGTAATTGTTGATATCCTTTGATATATTTCTTTCAACTAAGACATCATTTGGTTTTTGTGGTCAAGAGTCAATGACCAATGAGGCGAAATGACCCGAGCTTTCAATTCAAAGTTACAGTTTAATAACTATTATGTGCAACTCGGTGCTGGAGAGGAAAAACTCGGTCAAAGCAGCTTCACCGTATAACACTTGTCAGCAGCAAAGCTCATCTCAAGGTTAGTTAACTGATTTGAAAATAAAATAAGGTAAATTAAATTATTATGGCGGGGAGAGAGCAATATGTTTCATGCTTCTTTAGCAGGATTTTGCTCGTCAGAGTGCCGTACACCCCAGGGGAAAAAATAAATGAATAAAATGCATGTTTGTTGTAAACTTCCATAACCTGGATGTTGCTCACAGGAGTTCTGAATAGTTTATCATCTTTTGCCAAACAATTAACTGTGGAAAAGTTTCCGCGGAATAAGACACGTGCCATATTGTTGCACGATCCAAGTTCATCAGCATGCATTTACATTGCTAAAGAGCATATATGGCAGATGAAGCACTTCGGCATAAATTCAGCTCCACCTCGGAGAATGAGTGGGAGATCGCTCACGCTCGTGCTCTCTCTCTTCTCTTTCTGCCTTTTTTTTTTCTCTTTATCCTTCTTCCAGTCCCTCTTCCTCTCCCCTTCCTTTTTTTTGCTTTTTCGCGCAGACACCTGCCGCCAAGCGCACACCTCCGGGGGACCAACATCTGAGAAATGCAATTTGAGCATTTCAGCGGCACAAAGGGAAGACAAACAATGCTGGAAAAAAAAAACGGGATAAACACGCTGCCGAGTTGATGCTGGACAAACACGCCGCGTTCCCACCAATTCACAAGCGGCCCCGCCGCGCTCAGCGCTCGCAGGTGTGGAAACTCAAGGACAAACTTGATTGCGTCCACGGCCGCCGTTGTTGTTTCTGGGTTTGTTTGCCTGTCGTGCTTGTCTCTTTACTATCGTTTGACAGATTCGCTGGCGGAGGGACGCGGCCCTCCACAACGACGGCAGGGAGATTGGCGCTCTTAAAAAGAGGAGGACACGGGAGTTAGTTTCTAATGAAATGTTGAGCTGAGAGAAGGAAGTCGGCTCCATGGGCCTAGTTGCAGCAGCTCAGGGGAATCGAGCGTCCCGGTTATTACAGTTATTGTAAGTCAGACCTGATCATTTCTGCTCTAACCTACTTGGTAAACTCTTTGTCCCGCATGCGCAACAACTGCCCCCGTGAACGCTTTAGCTGCACAGCTTAGGGATAAGATAAAAGCCCTTTCATACGCACACAGCTCTCGGTCAGTCTGTGTGTTGCGAGTCATTCCTTACAATGTGGACATTGTCAGTGGCTCATAAAAGACAAATAAGTGGGTGTCACTGCGGAAATTACTTTCCATGATGAACTACACAGCCATCATCAGCAGTGACACAGCGTCATTCACATCAACAGCACAGGTGCATGAAAAATGGAGCGGGCTGGCAGGAAAATGAATTATTAATGACACATTTAAGTATTATAACAGAAAATCAATGAGCATACCTGGTGTAATTAACATGCACAATGTTTTCCATAATCCAGCGCAGTATAATTATGCCTCTCTATTCCAGAACACGTTAGCATTAGCTTTTTCTAAAGCACGCAACACCTGTGTATTTGGTTTGCTTGTTCTCTGCCTTCCCCCCCTTTTTTTCTCTCTCTCTCCCTGTAATGATGAAGAGACTGAAAAATGTTATTTAGCTTCGCTCTGGTGTTGGATGTGGACCTACAGTCACTTGAAGTTGGCCACAGACCGTAAGCTCAACACCTAAAGGGATCAAAACTGTGTTGTCAAATTGCCTGTTTAAGAAAAAAAAACAACAACATAGCTTTGCAGCCTGTGTTCTAACCGGAGGGAAAAATATATAAATATATTAATTTTCATTTTTGAATGAAATGTTGCTTTTTAAGGTACACAAATAGACTCATACAACCCCCCAGTGGTTATTTTGTCTGTTGATCATAAAATATCTACCACCATACATGTACGTTTATGCATTTCATGTGCTGCTATTGATTCAGATTGAAGGGTTGAGGTGTGGGCTTATCTCTGTATACTGTAACATGTCCACTAATCACTGATTACCACCGTCTGTTTGTGCTGTGACCAGTGGCAGTGTACAAGATTTCCCATCGTTCCTGAAGGATGCAGGGGAACAGCTTGAGCGGAATCCAGCACGGGACCGGGGTTTTTTGGCAAGTCAAACTTTATCAGCACAAACATGCGCAAAATGAAAACAAACACAACCCAGACTGCTAATTACCATCCGCTTGGACCTCTGTCCCTTGTTTTTTCTCAGAGAGACACAAAATGGCCGACTGCAATGTGCACCCTCCTAGAAATCAGCGGAAGCTGCTGCTGTTCCCTCTGTCCAAGGGACAACCCCTTGTCGCCTGGATAAAACAGGTTGACACGCTTGTAGTCCCAGTGATTTTTCAAACCTATTATTTCATGTGCGAAGTTATAAATTACACGACTGACACCAGTCTGGTATCTTGTGGGCCATGTGGCCTGACTCAACGCCAAATCCTGTGCCACTAATTTTACTAATTGCCTGAGCCCGGCCAACACTTTCCATTGGTGTGGAGCCTGCAGTGTCACAGGAAGCTAATGAGAGCTAAATAATGTATGTGAACCTCTCTAATTGCTTCATTTCTCATTTTGCTTACCAATTCTCATATCATAGTTAAGGATGCCAATTTTTTTTCTTTTCTTTTTTTTTTCAGCTGACGATTCTTACTGTGGTTAATACTAATAACTGCACCAGTCTGTCAAAGGGCAGATCCTGGGAAAATGAAGCTTGTCACAGCATTGTTTTATACTTCACAATAGAGAAACACATAATGGCTGGGAATGTATTTTTATATATATATATATATACATATATATATATATATATATATATATATATATAAATATAATATTTATCAAATAATCCTCCCTTTCTATGTGGAATATTCACACAGAATCTCAACTCTAACCCGTCCTCTTCTGGTAAATATCACATTATTTTGTATGTGCTCACTGATGCATACAGCATCATCAGTAAGTGCCACCTGGGGATGTGTGTGTTTATGTGTCTCTGTGTGTGTGTCTAAAGCTTTTGAATGTATCATGTGCTCTATGTGTCGTTCTTACTCGCACAGACATAGGTGTCTGATAGTGTAGTGTGTGTGTGTGTGTGTGCGTGTGTGTGTGTGTCTGCCTGTGTGCGTTTGCGCTACTGTGTCGTTTCCCTCTCTGGCTGGGTTCCCACTGCAGCACCCGTTGGCCACCTCTCCTCCCAGTCCTATCAGCAGGGAAGCTGTAATTTAGCAGCAAATTTGATCATCCAAATAGCTGAATATTTAATGGTATTAAAGCACGGGGTAAAAAAAGAAAAGAAAAAGAAAAGCTGTATTATTTATTTACTCCCTATAGTGTAACCTCTATTCAGGCAACGCCAGGTGGTCCTGTAAATATACTTTATATGCCACACGTGTTGAATTATTGACCAATAATTTATCATAATCCATGTCACTGAAAACCCAATAATGCTCTCCAGCACCTCACGGCCTCCTCCTATCTGTGACCCAGGCAGAGATGATGGCCTGTCAAGGTGATGGGAAGGTTGATGCCCCGTGTAGACACAACATGGCTCAACTGAATCGCGCTTGGTGTATATCAAGGCTGCAGGCAAAATCAAAACAATATAAAGTTCAATCAAAAGGCACAAAAAAACAGATACATGTCAAAATATTTCAATATATAAATCTTTGGACAAACATTAACTTGGAAATTCTAACTTGAACTCTGAAGAACTATAATAATAATTCAATTTAATCCCTTAAAAAATCTCTCATATTCATTTAAAAAAATTTAAAGGCAAACTAGACTACCTGTAATTAAAACAAAAACGCTTTTTGTACTTTAAAAAGACATTATCCAGACAGGTCCAAGTCAAAACAAGCACAAAAGATGAGTCCAAAACATCAGAAAGTGTTCTTGAAGACCAGATTCACTAAAACAAAGACGACAAAGGAGGTTTTCCAGCTGTCAAGATGTTTATTTCTACCTACAACAGCTTCAAAACCACCTGCACCTGCATCCTTCCACTTGTGACAGATATAGAGATAGAGCGCTTGAAGTGAAGTGCAGGTGGCTCACTGGGGTTTAGTTTGTAAGGTGCTTCCACCCCAAAACATTGTAACTGATGCAGAAGAACCAGGGATATTTTCTTTCGAACGCCACACATTCTCCTTCCTTGTCCTCACCTAGCAACAATTCAACAATACAACTGATAACATTTGGATATTTGTTTGTATCATGCTAGTAGCAGCTGCTGTAGCCTAAAGCAGAGATGAGGAGCGAGCTGTATTAATGATAATGTTATGACTTACACTGTATAAAGGTGGATATCATGACAGCTCTGCAAAGCAAGGCCTAAACATCTTCATTGCCCCCTGGTGGCTGGCTGGAGTATAGGTCATAAACCCTGCCTCTTCCATGTCAGCAGAGGGGACGTAACAAAAAAAAAGCAAAGAACATGTCAAATAATTTTTTTCCAATTATGGTTTATGTAATCTTAATTGGTTCTTATCATGCTGCTATATGTTCAAGCGGTTAATGTTTCTGATAGGTTTGGTTTTATTTGTTATTTGACAGCTCAGTATGACTCATGATCAGTCAATACCACGGCTCCACTCCATGATTCTGCTTCATTACCAGAAAAAGAAGGCAGCACCCGTATCTGGGATATTTGGAGTATTTTGTACAGTGGCAGGAGGTCAACACTTTCTTACACACATTCAATACGACTCTTCAAGATCTTTCTGGTTAACACCAGGTTGATCTCAGGTACTTACAGGCCACCAAAGTAAAAAAAAGGGTTCAAATTTTTGTAGCATTTGACGTCCTTTAACCGTTTTGGCATTAGTCAGTTTGACAGACTAAGTAACATCTGGGCTTTAACATTGCATGTATAGTTGCATTTTTTATAGTTTGTAACAGGTCACATCACACAGTGTTTCAAAAGTGAATTAATGTTCACCCTTTTACACCATTTGTTTAATATTCAAATCACATTTCAGATTCTATATTGTTACAGTAGTTTAGAGAAGTAGTTCTCTGATCTTAGTCTTGATCTAATTGATGGTTGTCCAACATGTTGTCCTGACTAATGAAATGATTCAAAATCAAACCACTTATTAAACCCCTTTATTCAGTAGAGCTGGAACTCTGGCACTGTGTGGTTTTCACTGCTCATTTGTCACTTATGAAAGACTTTGCCTCGTCTCAGACTGTACGTTCTAGTGAAGTGCTGAATAAAAAAAAAGGATTAATTAATTGATTGATTGATGAAAGGGATCTTGTGGCGCATTAAGACCAACAAAAGTCTACAGTCTGGGCTGTTAGGGGATAATGAAAAATAGTGGTGTGCTGAAAGAAATGTCTAAAAATACAAAATGCTCTTATTATCCATTAATGACAACACAGTACAGTAGTCATAGTCTCTAACGCAACACCCAAACAGAATGTCACTGGCAAGGATCACAATATCGCATCCCTTAATAGGATTGTGCATGTATAGCAATTTGTCAAGCCAAAATATCCAGTATTTATGAGACAAATATAGCACATTGGAACAAGTAAGAGAGAGGGAAATCGTAAAATAGTCAATAGGATTAACTGAAGCATAAACTAAATGCTCCTTGATGTGTCATCGATAAAAGGATTTTTGATTATTCGTCACCATAAAATGCATGGCAAGATTGTCATGCTGTCATTGTATTACTGTATCCCCCTTTATCTGTATGTCAATCTCGTCGCATTAGAATCTGGGCGCTGTTTTCTCCCCTGTCTTGTTTTTTTCTTTTTAAATGGATTTAACACAGGGTCTGCATTTAGACTTCAAAAAAAAAAAGAAAGAAAACAGATTACCTCATTGCCTCGGGTCAATGTTGTGTTAATAAATGGTGAACATCCATAATTATGCCCTTGCCAGAGACACAATGTCATCTTCAATTAATCCGTCTACAATCAATATGTTGGATTTGACACATGAGTCAACGTGAACCATTTTGTTCACAAACAACAACAAAAGCCCTGCAGACATCCACAACACTTCTCGTAGGAATGAATATGTTTCTGCGCTTGTTTATTAGGTCGTAAGGATATTAGGAGCGACCAGCGCTTCATTGGAGGAAAGTTGATTGAGTGTGGTATTTGGGCACAGTCCATCTGGTCAGAGGTTTTATATTTGGCATATACTGTATGTTGTGCAAAGTTGGATTCCGGCTGCAGAATTCAGGTTTCATGCAGTTTTCACCAGAAATAAGTGTGTCTTTAAACAGAAGGGAACTTGTGTTCTTTCTTTCTGTCTTACTTGACAGGTAAAATAAATGTTGTGAATAATTTAACTAAAGCAAACATTTCTTGTTAATTTCAGGCTAATTATAGCCGTGCTAGTGGAGAGAGTTGGTAATTTAAGCTCTCGGGCTCCGTTTGTCATGACGACTCTTTGAAGCTTCGCTGACTACCACAAATAATGTGTGCACTTACTTAATAAGAATTACCCTCGCAATCAGGCGGGTTCAAGAGGAACGCGTGGCTGTGGATTAGTCGGTCAACATTTCACTACAATGCCTGTGGATCGTTGTTGCAAAGCGGCACCAGCCCCAATCACAATGGTCAAATTACGGCCCGTTTCATGTTATTCAGATGAGAGCGATGGGGAAATGAGGGGATCATGAACAAATCGACTCTGCTCTAGCTCCACGGGTGAGTCCGAGGCAATATGTAAAGCTCCAAACTGTGAAGCAAAGGAGCCGAAATACCTGGCAGAAAGGGGAATTTAATGAGCCAACATGAAGACTCTCATAGGCGGCGAAGTCAACATTATCAAGAGGATGCAGGTGAGTACAAGTGGATAAAAGCAGGGGATGTTTGGATTGAAGACGCCATGTTCCACATTTGTCCCTACAGATTTGACAGGGAATGGCTCACATCTATGATGCTGCTGATCACTGACGATGCCATGCATTTTATAACTTCTTCTTTTTTTTCTTCTTTTTTTTAAATAAGCAACACAAATTCATCCTCTAGCAGGATATGGTGAGTTGACCGACACAAAATAAATCTGAGGCAGCAGAGTGGCCAACAGGGAAGTTCAGGGGACCAAATTAAAGTATACAGAGGACAAAAGGGACGGTGATTACAGAGTGTGCAAATACAGTAATGATCGATGAAATAAGGGAATTGTGATCGGACAGGATGCGATCGCAGCTTGGATCAAACGAAAGGGAGAATTTGCATTTACAGGCCGTACAGTGTGACTGAGTAAATCAAGGAGCAACTTAGCAGGAGGCAGGAAGGGACCCCTAACTTAATCAATTAGCAGGGTAAGGGCATTACATTGATGCGCGCGAGATGAAAGGGGAAGGGAGGAGGGGGCTCTGCATTCAGACACACAGTTATGAATAATGAAATCATAAGGGGGAACTATCTACAGACTGTATCAACAGCGAGGTAATTCTATTGTCAAGTCTTCATTTCCCCCCCCAATTTTTTTTATTTTTTTCCACACTGGACTGATGCACGTGCTAGAGGACAGATGCGGTATGGAAGTGAGTCCAATTTTCAACCCTCAGTTTGTCTCCAGGTGATTTTGAATTGAATTGCCAGCATCATGACTCAAAGTCGTCAGCCTGCTTTTGCGTCACAATTTGATGCGTTTTGTGTTCAGCTGGTATACCTTAGTGGGTTACACCACAGACTTTGGTACAGAGACAGGGGGTTTGATTCCAGGTCAGGACTTGGCTACAAATCCAGTGTGCGGACCCTCAGGCAAGGCCCTTAATGCTATCTGCCTACCTCTGGTATGTAACCGCCTATTTTAAGTTGCTTTGGACAGAAGTGTCACCAAAATGAATGTTATAATAATAATAATAATAACAAGAGGGCCTTAGCTGGTCGGCCTAATAATAACAATCTTGCTTTATTTACTGTCAGTGGGAACTGTAGTTTTGACTGAGACAGAAATAAAACTGACAGGGCTCAATACATAGTTTTACAATACAGAATAACCTGATTCAAATCAGCTATACATGAGTTAAAATGAGCTATACATGAGTTATGAGTACATGAGTATTTCTAATATTTAACAAAAAAAAAGTGTAAAACAAAAATCAACCGAGCAAATGTGATACGGCCCGACCTTCCGTTAAACAGCACTTCTTCAACCTTGCGGAGAAAAGCGCAGAGCAGAGACTGCACCATAACAGCTGGAACGACGAGACATGTCCGACGAAAACAACAAACAGAGACCTAATGAAAATCCTGCAGAAAGCTAAGAAGCTATCCCTCTCGGTGAACATTTACAGTACAAAACCCTCCAGGTGCAGTTAAACTCAAACAGTGTGGATGGGCAACACTCCCAGCAGTTATCGTCAAAATGAAAAATCATATCCAGTGCTGGCAACGAGGAAGTCCCTCAGCGTTCGAGGCAACAGTCTTTAGGCAACACCAAGGACGTTGTTGCTCATTACTTCGACCAAAAATTTGTTGTTTTTTTTTGTTTGTTTAGCACTTCTGCTGGACTGTGGTTCAAGACTGACTCAACTTCAAATTCCCACATTTAGTTTTGACAGGTCCAGTTATTCCCTCTAGAGCATCCGCACCGAAGGAGCGTGTGTGCGAGTGTGTGAGTGTGTGTGTGTGTGACAGCTGTTTGTCTGATTTGACATTCCAAGTGTTTCATTTACAGTTTGCATGCCGTGTTGCGATACTGACTTTTACACGTTCACGTGTTGGTACATTTCGAGTCAAATGCACATATTGTTTATTTGCCTTTCAATTTGAGAGACATGAATATTCATGCAGGTACTGCGATGGATGGATGCTCATGAATCCATGGCTCGTACAAAGGAGCCGAACCAGTTATTCCTACAGAAGACATATGTATATATATATATATATATATATATATATATATATATATATATATATATATATATATAAAGATAGATAGATAGATAGATAGATAGATAGATAGGAAACGAGCAGCTCTGCAGACTTGAATCTTTAGTGCAGAAGACGACGATGCCTCATCTATCCTCAGCTATGACACATTTACTGCAAATGGTGATGCAATCAGCTCGTGTGGTTTAAAGCTAAAGATAAACCAGGTCAACTGAATATTCCTCGTGGCTTGTGGTAAGTCTTAGACTTATACATTATGTAGTCATTACGTGCCCTGCCTAAACACAAAGCCTTGTCTGCATGCACTGTAGTTTGCAGATTTTTTTTTTTTCTTGGGGGGTTGTTTGTTTTTTTGTCCCCCCAGAGCAGCTCCCCACTCGCCCTCTCTACCCTGTGACAAGTTCGCAGCTGCAGGTGGCGTCTCCGTACAATATTTAACAGATTCACACGTGCCTTCGCCTCCCCCTGCACCCTCCACCCTGCCATCCCAGCGGGTCCCCGCCCGCCGTTTGCGCTCCGAACAGCATTACCATCAGTCCAGTGTAAATAACATGAAGTGGCAACTCATAAATAGTTAATGATGCGCAAAAAAATAAAAAATAAAATCCATGAAGTCGCTCCCTTGGCTCCATGAGCACCGCGCTGCTGCCGGTTGCTGCCGGTTGCCGCGTTTCCTGGAGGGTCTTGTGGGGTGCCCCGTGTTGGTTTGAATCATTGCCGGTGCCGTGGCGAATTCACAGAGCGATTAGTAACAGGTGGTAAAACTCCGCGGCAGGTTTATTCGAGGCAGACTGATTCTCGCAGAGCTAGAGGTAATTATAAATATTTGCACTGCGTGTCGATAGAAGTAGACATTAACACGAGACCTCTGCCGAAACTAGGCAAAGAGTGCTTTGTGGTTATGCTCAAAGGAGCTCACTGTGCTGGACAGACTCGCAGGCCTGCACGTCTGCAAATGGAGCACAGTGGGGGAGTTTGAATGGGATCCACTGCTGCAGCTTTTTGAATAATGCAAGTGCTCAAATCATCCTCAGTTGCACTCTGCTGTTAAATGACCCCTCCGGCTCTTCCACCGGCATCTGATCGAGATCGCGCGCCAGTCGTGTCGGGGCACTGGGTGAGCAAGATTTCAGAAGGAAGATGTTGAAGCTGTGTCACTTTTAGATCATCTCTCAGAGTAGAGACAGGGCAGTCTCGGTCCCTGACTGCGTTGTCCTCAAGCGCTGCCTCACAGAATTTCCATTATAGCTTTAAGATTTGAATAATTCTTCGGCCAAATGAAAATTAGGTAGCATTTTTTTTTGAATTTGTGGCCTTTGACCCCAAATTGAAGTCTACAGTGTTTGTTGTGCCTTTGGTTGCGGTTGTAAAGGTTGGCCGATATGACAGTATATATAGTTTGAGAGTCTAAAAGGACAGAGGGGAGACAGGGAGACGGCTCTGCTGCCGCCCCAACACCAGGAGATGTTAAAGAAGCAAAACACCAGCACTCAATATGCAAATAATCATCCACACTGTTTTTTCTGGCGGGAAGCAGCATTGCACTTTTCTGCCAGAAATTAAAAGAAGAAGAAGAAGAAGGAGAAGAAATCAAAACAACACGGTCGATGGGTGGATTCAGATTGTCCTTCCTATCGTCTTTTCCTTTTCTTTTCTTTTTCTACTACTCCTTGACCCCAATGGAAAACGTCACGAGGTCAAGGAAAGGTGTAGAGGAGGACTCATAGGACCAGCCGACACCGCTGCTCAGAGAATCCGACTCCACTTACACATGTCATTATGCGAAAAAATATTTATTCACCACCAAGGACGGGATTGAAATAAAAACAACAACATAGGCTACGAAACATGACCACCGTATGGCATCAGATGTAGAATGCTTCACAGGCAACTTAGGTAACAGGCAACTTAGGCAAAGTTAGGTAACTGACTCGAGTTCCTTCTCTATCATATTCATACTCTTCTTCGGATTTAATCGTTTATGTTCGTTCATGGCACGTCACGTTAAATATTGCTGCCGCAATGAATTGTGGGGCGTCTATTTCTCATTAGCGTGCATACTGATAAAAGACTTGGGTCAAAGGCATCCCAGACCAAGTCTGGGAAAAAAATCCTTGATATAAAATGACAAGGATTTTATCCGACTCAACAGTCTTCAGTCTCAATGTTTTGTATTTTTGCATTTTTGGCTCATCCCCTTCACTTTCCTCCTTCCTTGTCTCACTTCCTTTTCAGTAACATTAAAGAAGAAAAGAAAGAGAGTGTGCTTCACATGCTTCATATGTTCCTGCAATTGCTTTATAACAATAGCTGCAATACATTTAAAATGTAATATAATGAATATTGTACAATAAATACAATTGTATAATAAGTACAATTAAACAAATGGCGTTGTCACAAAATTTATATTTGACAGATGTTCCTATTATTCTGTCCACCCATAGTACTTTCATTTGAATATCAAAAATGTAACTGTGGTTTTTGAGGGCTTTAATTTCCAGTTTGGGAAGGCTGCCAGTTTGGAATCTGCAGCTACAACAAGTGTCGAGGGAACAGAATAAATAAATGAATAAATAATTGGGTAAATAAATACGGGAAGGATCTGACTCCGGATAAAACCACCAACCAGTCAGAGACACAGTTACCAACCAGCCGCAGTCCAAGCTCGTCCCGGCCCGTGTGTGAACCTGGACTTTACCCTCTCCCCCTCCAGGACCGAAACGTATCCCCCCTTGATGCAGCACATTAGTTTCATCGCCGAATTGGTTCTCCTCATGCACGCAGCGAGTTTCCCCATCAGCTGCCTGTCTGTCAGTGTGAGGATGGTAATTCGGAAGGGAAGGAGGCTGGGGAACAGCTGCTCTCGCAACAGCCAATAATAATGCAAAAAAAAAATTGCTAACCTTAAAAACCGCAGAGATGGGAACAAATTGGGGATGTATACAGCTTTCGCGGGCCCTCTCCCGTGAATTGTCTCTTCCCTGACAAGCAGCTCATTGCATTTCCCATCATGCATCTGATCGGTCATTCAGAAACACAAAACACAAATAAGTCAAGTCGACCATCTGCTTGTTAGTGGCAACCATAAAAGTGCCTGTTTTAAAATAAACAATAAAATTAGTTTGACGGGGCAGAGACCACCTGGATGGAAAATCAAATATTTTTGTGTTATTTAAGGCAGGTTTCTGTCAACTATAAAACAAAGCTTGTCTTTAATTTATTACAGCAACACACACAGTACGTGTGTGTGTCGTCCTCATTTTCTAAATCAATAATCAGCCCAGCATGCTTCATTAACAGTGACCAATCAGAGACAAGCTGGGGATCTCATTTTACAACATGAGCATTCTGAAGACATAAACCATCTGCTACTTGTAGGAACAGAAAAATCAAATTAATCCATTCTTATCATGCATTCAGATTTTAAAGCAATTAAAGATGTTCTCTGTCTAATCGCAGACACAGAAGTATCTCGGTAATGAGGAAGGCAAACTCTTAGGTGAACTTCTCAACGGCGCGTTTGGAAACTTTACAAGTCTCACACACTCCAGTGAGCCGTTAGCCTGTACAATACAGATGTTGGCAACAACAATGAATTTTTTATTAAGCATTTAATCACTGCGCAAACCCAGATTTTCCCATTATAAGGGGCTCAAATTCAAAAATCCTGGTATGCCAAATCATTTGCGGTGTAATGTTTTCTTTTTTAATATAAGAAATAAACAGCTGCCAAACAATCACAACTGGCTTTAACTTTATATAAAACCCAATGATGAACTAGGATTTTGAATTTACCTTAATTAAGCTTGGGGAGTTGAACTCGCCCAGAATGCTAATTTGAGCTCAGATGTGGCGCCGGTGCTTTGGTAACCTCAGAGGGCTCGGGCATCAAACCCATGCAACCACAGCTTATTACGGCATTGACGCTGTCCAATTAAAGCTGAAGTATGGATGGCTTCAAGACAAAACACAATATGGAGCAAAGCTTGATTCTCACTGACACTTCAACCTCCGTCGTTAACCTACAGCACATATACAGTACGTACATGTGATAACAGACACTCTGTGAAGCTGTCACTAGCAGCAGTTCCCTGGGTAATATCATCAGCGGCAAACAGGTAAAATTATATATATATCAAGATAAATATCCACTAAGTGCATAGTTTAATCATGCCAGGCTTTTTCAGGAAAGTGACAGACAGGGAGCCTTTGTCACATCCAGGTATTTGCACTTAAATCCGACAACATGAAAGATTCCTTTTAATAAAACTCCTTGCATGTTACTCCTGAATGGACCCCCCACGACAACCACAAGAGTCACCTGTTTCACCAACGACCAGCACAGACTAATGATGCAATGGAGGCTGCACACGTGTGTGCATACTTTTATTTGTTACTTATTTTCTTCTGCACAAACACACGACACTCATCAGTCATATTTCTTCTTCAATCCTAACCGCTGCGAATCTTAGTCTTCTTCCACAAGCCAATACTTGCACTCCTTGTACGTGATGTGTATAGCTTTTATAATATTTAAAATATATTTGTTTTTTCAGTTTTATTGTGTATTTTGCTTTATTTTGTCATTGTACCACTCCCTGATGAATTTTACTCTTGCTGCTGCTGGAACAAGTAAAGAGTGGCATTATTATAGTCGTATCTCATCTTATCTTATCTTATCATGTTGATGCAACACATCAGTGTACTCGCATCTTGTAGTTGGTAGAATTGCTGCTTTAGTACTACTTCGGTATCAGTCTTTATTTTGAACTTGTCCTACAAAAGGCAGGGAAGTACATATTGTATGCTTTCAAGGAAAACTGTGCTGCGCAAGAGATGTATTCAGTTTTTTTTATGTTACTTTTCTTTCTTCTTCTACTCTGATTATTGTAATTATCAGGCCTATATTCCGACTTCGGTCCCCTCTCCCCCCACCCCAGCGCACAATTTCCATGTGCACTCACATTTGTGGCCCCAGTTGAAATTCATGAAGTCCCCCCAGTGCCGGGGTTTGCTGGGCTGGCGACCAAGCCGACAGCGCAATGAGCTCATTGTTACGCTCCGACTGCTGCTCTCGATTTCAGAGCTATCAACAGCTGTCGATCGGAGATGTCCTGGACCCCGTCCATCAATCACAGGCCTCCATCATCAGGAGACAAAACAAATACCAGTCAGCCAAATGTACAGCCCAGAATCAAACCAGGTGCAACAAAACACCCAGACTCAAGCGCAACGAACACGACTCGACTTCAGAATAAAAACAGTGGGTCTCGTGTAGTTGCTGACGGGCCGTTAAAAAGGTAAAAAGTTCAGCAGTGCATGAAGCTCGTGCGCTGGTCCTGCTCGAGCAACGCAGCGTCCTGCCAGGTCGGCCATGCTGAAAGAATCGAATGAACTCACAACGCTGTCAGACTTCAGATGTTCACGACAGTAACAGAAGCCACTAAATCTAAGTCCTCCTCAGCCTGGTGTTTTGAACTACATCATTATTGTCTCTTAAAAGTATTAATTTGGGATAGGACTCATGCAATATTTCTGTATATCAGTATGTATCATTGGTTCAGTATGTATTATTAGATTGACATATACAGAATCACACTTAACACACATTCACCATATGGGGCACACTATTTATTTACAGGTTTTGTTCTAGCAATGCCCCAGCAAAGATATTGAAGAAAAAGAAGTAGAAGAAGACTGCAAGCAACAGGGATGTACACAATGCAGGATTCACATGATAACAAAACGTTTTTATGAGTAAGGAAATGCATTCAACGTGTTTGTAAGACCACTCCTCTGGGCCTTTTTCTTTTTGACAAAAGAAAAACTGAATGTAAACATAACTGTTTGTTCAGAAGGATACTCCACAGTGCAGCTCCAGACTTCTGTATACAGTAAGCTGGGCCCTGCAAATGTCTTTTCTACTTCTTGTTTTTTTTTTTTATTGTGAGTTACTGTCTTTTTCATTGTGGGGGTTTTTGGTTGTAAAGAAGGGTTCAGAGTTACCAAGGTAAATTTTCCATACATGGCGATAAGGAAAATTTTTGAGTCTAAGTTTCAGTGGGTGATCAATACCAAAGAGTTTGATATAAAGTTGTATACTGCACATTGTTATTTCTCTAAGTCAATAAAAACAAATGTTTCATCAGACTGTGAATGGAAAAAAAAAAATCTTATTCTTATTCACATTCACATTCACAACACTATGAACAGCCAACTAAATGGAAGAATGCAAAGAATAGTGTCATATCGACTGAATAATACTTTATTGTCATGTTTTCAGTACTAACCTGTTTTATTCGTCTACACATCCAATCCTACACTGTCTAAAACTTCTTCAGTGAAACCAACAATGCAGACATTTATCCTCTTTGCAAGCAGGTAAAACGCAGACAGAAATATGACCACATGGTTTTTAAAAATCTTTTTTCACATCTAATATAAACCAGCTTCTTCGCTGTGCAGCGGTACAATGCACTGCTGGACCCTCGGCATTCTGGCAGTTGCAAGCATATCGAACTCCATACTGTGCTGAATCACCCATGGAGCGTGGAATGAATGTGTATTTGTACGTTGACTCATACGCATTTATATAGAGATGAAACAATAAGTTTGACGACTTCAAAAGCAACTTGATAACTGATTAATAGCTCAAGTAGTTTTTAAATAGAAATGTTCAACATTTCCTAGTTTCAGCTTCATAAATGCTGGATTGAATATAATTGGGCTTTGTCACACGAACCAAAAATTCATTTTTTCGAATATATTATATAGTTCAATTAATCATTAATAATTTGAGAAAATTATTGAGAAATGAATCAATAACCAATATAATTGTTAGTCGCAGCACTGCAGTATTGTCCTCATTTATATCTTTCACTGGATCAGGAACAGGAAGTGTAACGATCTTAAGACTGTGCAGGTAAATATATCATCGCCCAGTCCTACCCTGCCACTAACCCTTGCGCCATCTGTTAGCATGCAGTACATGACACAAAGTTACATAATTAATTGTTAAACAACAATCTAATTAAAACAGACAAACTGGATGCTCTCGCCATTAGGGAGCTATAATTACAGGCTAAATTTTAAGCTAGAATGAAATATTTAGGCAGGAAAATTATCTTTCACTCTCCAGTCCTGAATGCATTAATGTGGATATGTGAATAGCATTCAAAGTGGGACCTACAAGATGTGATTTTCCTTTATCAAAGCAGTTACTAATTTCTAAGTTTGCTGCTGTGCCATATGTGCAGCGTTGCTGGATGAGAAATGCACAATAGCCTTTTTTTTTTTTTTTTACCATTCTCAGTTGCAAGAAGTTCTTTTTTTCTCCGCTCTTTTTGAAAAGTCAAACGTGTACAACCACGTTCAGAAGAACCTGTGTGTTCTCATCACCAGTCAACCAGCTGTTTTGTGTGTCCCTGTGCAGCCTACTTGACCCCACTGACCCCCATTTATATTACTTACATCATCGTAATGTATGAATGCATTATTCAAAGCCCTCCGCCTCTTGATTTTACAATAGAGCTAATCTTTCCACGTACAGACCAACAGATGCAGACACACAGACGCAGACGCACACACATGCAGACACATGCACACACGTAGAGGGTAACATGATGTTTCCCTCAAGGCCTATCAATTCCTATGTGTAGCGACCACAGATTCCAAGCCGCCATCAAAATCCAAACAAGATCCGTCAGCAATTAAGGGAATATGGGGGGACATTAGAAAGACGAGCTGCTATCCGGCCTACATTCCCATTCCCTGCACAGCGGGCAATGGGATGAGTCTGGCATGGAGGCACTCATGGAAGACCCACGCATACCCTGGGTCATCTATATTCCACCCATGTTATGGCAATATTGATATTGGCAGGCAGGATGCTGATATTGGGTACGTAATGATGCAATTAAAACAGGAGCCATTTTACTATTATTGGCAAGAATGTGCGTTCCCTCCCTCCCCTTTTAGGAGGCAAATATGATTTGGAAGCAATGCAGAGAGATCCGGAGAGAACCCACTCGTAATAAAGGAATTCATCATGTCATATCAATGTCGTTTTTGGTTCTGTTAATGCAGTTTATTAGAGGGAGGAACTGTAGTTTTGGTGGTGGCTCGCATATTTACATAAATCTATGATGCATACGCCGGTCTATGTTCTGTTCAAATCACAGAGTACGCCGCCATAATTCACCTTGCAACAAACCATTGAGCCGAGTCTTATGTTTTGCTTAACTGCACTCAAGTTGAGAATCAAATATATAACGAGGGAGAAATGCTTTTCTTATCCATTATTGAAGTCATCTGCAGAGATATGAGATCTGAAAAACAGCCCAGAATGAAAGAAAAATGCAAATCAGTCCAATAATATTGGTTTATGCACAGGTTATATACCTTGGAAATAAAAGACCTGAGTGCTTTTAGAGCCATATGTTGCTCCTTTGTTCCAAGAGGGGAGATGCCTTCATGTCACTTATGTTTCTGATTAGCAAAATGATTTATGCCACAATCATTCAAAAATTCAGACAGCGGATGTGAAAATGCATTGTGACTCCACCAGATGTGCACAATAAAACAAGATTTCCATTGTAATCTGGGGTACTTAGTTTATATGAAGCTAATATAAGGCACACTTGGATATGGCAAAGTTACTCTTTTTAAAATTTGACTATAAATGATTGGAAATAAATTGTGTTTTATGCTGGATGGCATGAGTGGGTTGATGAATTAGGAACAGTTTTGTACCCTGACTTATCTACAAGACAAACCTGGTGGAGATCACAGGGATTAATTGCTTCAGAGGTGTGGAACGCCGCTTTCCCATTCTTCCCTGCGCATTCTGCGCCTAAACAATGATTAATCACCCTTTAACTATTCTCCAGAGGATGCCAGCATTTGCCAAGCCTGGCCTTATCCCCCGAAATCCGCCTGTGCAGGTTGGGGAAGGTACTTGCCAGGTACAGGGAAGGCAACCTGTCCTCATCCGTTATCAGATTAGGGAAGTGTCAGGGAGCAGACGCACAGGAGCAACGCTGTTGTTCCTCGCAGATCCCAAACCACTGCCCACTTACTCCTCCCCCAAAACATAGCCCCGCTACTTTACTTCCTGCACTCACCACCCCATTCACCCCCCCTGCCTCAGCTGCCACTCACTCCAAAACCATCAGCCCCGTCAACGCTTCCCAGCCAGTCACGTGGCCAGGCTGCTCTGGCAGCTCACAGTGCTGCTGGTCTTCTGCCAGCAGTGAATGCTGTGAATCGGATCACGTGCCTCCGACTTCTCTGGAGAGTGAGAAGTGCCCTTCCAAAAGGCTCCTCTTACAGTTTACGGTTAACTGGAATCACTTCATGTCAACCTACTGTTTGTGACATCGCCCATCGGCCTGTAAAGCTCTTGACGAGTTAAATGCTTGATCAGAATATCTTAACATCTTTCTGAAACTAAGGTTAACTTCAACGCCCCTATCAATAACAGAAGAGTTCATTTGTGTGATGTTTTTTGTCCTTGTCTTGATTCATATGAGCTTTTTTTCTTGTTAGCTGAGAAGTTAGATGTGACCAGTCACAGTGACTTCCTGGAGTCTTGCTGTCACCCATGGGGTTACCAGCAAACCAGTCAGGGATTCGTCCCAGCACATAAACCACATTGAATTGTCAACTTTAAAGGAACAGTAACAGTGGCTATATGTATATGCTTTTAAGCAGTTTAGTTCTTTTCCCCCTGTTAAATGCTAATCATAGTTAACGGGGTGTATACACAAGCTTTATGTTTAGCGTACGGATTGAATTGGAGTCATGATCTTCCTATCTAACTCATGGCAAGAAAGCAAACTTACCCTTGATAATTCTGTTCTCTTTTTGACTAGATCCCTTATTTACTGGTGAATTGCTCTCCACATTCTCGTGAGAGGTGGGGTAAGACCATGCAGGAGGCATGACATGATGTGACTCGCTCGCGCGACTCTTCCGGAGATTTTCCTGCTCCATTCTCACATGGGCTCATTTGGACATTACGCGGGAATCTCCCAATTGGAGCAGGAATCATAGGTTCTGGAAAATTTTCCAGAAAAAACATAGCATCAAGCTGCTATAGATGTTGCATCTCCTCCAGTTTCAGCAGCACGAGCCCAAAATCTTTTGTTTCCCCCAGTACGCATGCCGATGTGACCTTGGGCAAGACACTTAACCCTTAATTGCCTCTGGCTCCTCTTCCGGCAGTGTATGAATGTGTATTATTGTAACAGAAAAAAGCATGGTAAACAGCAGCGCTGTATGAATGTGTGCGAATGGGTGGATGTGACTTGGGCTTTGGGTGGTCAATAAGACTAGAAAAGCGCTATGTCCATGACACAGTCCATGACATCACTCGCGTGGTCTGAGGTGCAACAGCAACTTTGAAATGAAACAAAGCTTTTTTAGCCTCGTTATTGAGTTACTCTTGTAATCAAAAGAAAAGTGTTGCTAACCCAATCAATCTCTCTAATCCAATGTAATCCATCATGCTCCAGTCACTATACTTGGTCGGACAGGACCAGATCCCTGGTTATGCTGCAAGTTGCAGGACATGCAAGCAGCCCCTCATGTTAAATCACAGTTTCAGAGATTAAAAAAAATGACAAAAAGTTAAAAAAAAACAATCCTTGGTCACAGAAAAGCCGTAAAGAGGTCACAGTTAATAAGGTGAGAGAGTAACCTTAAAGGGATGATTCTGAATCATGGATCCGGACAGAGAACAAGGGAGACACAATCAATTACGTCAGGGACCTCCCGCCCGACCTGAGGACACGTGTGACATCGTTGCTCTGGTCAGTTAGCGAAACAAGGATATCCTTTGAATATTTAATGCCACCTGCAGCGGGCGCCTGCTTGCACTAATGTGGAAGACAGAAACACGGGCTGTTGGTCCCCAGCTGATCTTTTCCATGACAGCGGCTCATGAGTGCAGACTTAGTCTCCATATCGACTCTGTATCTCAAATGGATAACTTGTGTTGCCTCTGATTTGTGTTGGAAGGAGGAGTGAGGCGTGAAAGCTGCGGCAAAGGCAGGGACACCTCTCGCTAATGCTGTTTGAGCTGACTGGAAGCCCAGAGGGGCCGCCTCACAACCCCCCCCCCCCCCCCCCCCCCCCCCCCCACAGATGGACCCCACTCCACCACTGTCTACTTAACGCTTCCCTGCTCTCTATCAGCTGTCAAGTGCAATGTTATCACACTGCACTGCAACCAAACACGCCATTACTCAACAGGAGCTTCGCGACAGATGTAGAAAAAGAACTGCAGATGTGTCGCAGCACAAGTTCATGTTTTGATTGGGCAGGTTTTCACTCTCATTGTTGACAAATGTGGACAAGGAGGGTAGCATTTATTGATCTGAACAATCTGGGGTCGGACTACGACGTTACAATCGAAGGTCTGTAATGTCAATGTGTCCTGTATCTGTTTGGATCTATGTTTTCATCGTCTGCCGCCGCCAGCACTCTGTCCCCCGTCAGGAACTTACAGCTGAATAAACATATTGAAAAATGATATCTAACAAACAGTAGGATTCCGGCACTTCATCATCCATTAAGGAAATTCAAACCTGCTAAATAATGAATGAAATGAACCACGCTGAATAAAATGTAACACTGTTGACTTTTTTTTCAACTCTGGCTTTTTCCTGCTACTGCAGTTTTTTTTTTGTTTTTTTTAGACAAATATGCTTTGTCACACATTAATCTTGGTGACTCCTCCGGATTAACATTGCAGCTCTGCTCTTTAATTACCTGTCGCTGTGGTGAATCGTAGCATTGGAGCACCATTGACGATGCTTTTTTTCCCCTTTACGCTGCTCGCACTTACTGTAACGTACTACGATTTGACTGAACTAACTCTGATCAGTCAGGGTACAAATACTGGGCGGATTCGGATTGACCTTCCTATTGTCTTTTCCTATCTACTATTCCTTGACCCCAGTGGAAAACGTCATGAGGTCAAGGAAAGTTGTAAAGGAGGATGCATAGGACTTAAGGAAAGCCAACAGCCCTGCTAAGAGAATCCGACTCCAATATACTACGTCATTATGCGTTGGCGGATGTTATTGACGTGCGTC